>NC_134408.1:50381830-50681830 GCF_038048845.1 Mixophyes fleayi
TTGCAGTTGATACCATTGTGTGGGTGAAATGTCACTTCATGCAGACCAGAATGTGACAAATTGCATGTGTCATAATTATAGTAATTGGAAAGGTTGATGTGGAGGATGATAATCTGTAGTGACATTATGGAATGATACACAGGCAGGGATATTGGCTTTGTATTTGAATACATGTGTCTGCTGTGACAGGGTAACACTTACTGGTGAATGTTGGATGGTAGTTTGTCCCATCTGATACAGGGGTGCTTTGCAGAAATGTGTGTTACACCAAGTGACTCTACGTAGACCATAATGTACTACTGCGTGTACTGTAACACTTGCTCTACAGGTCTCCAGATTCTCAGCCCAGAAACATGTCAAAGAAGCTGGAACAGCCCCACCTGATATTAACAGGGAGAGCGATATTCTGTTATGTTTATCATTATTGGCTGAAGCAATTAAACTATCTATATCTGTTGTTTTCTAACTGTATTTACAATTTTCAATGGGTCTACAGTTGACTGGTTTACAACTGTTTACTATTGAACACTGAAAATGGACCAGTATTTGGGTTTTAATTCACAAGTACTGTATGTATGGGTGGAGCCTGTCCTGTAATATATATTGTGTGCTTCGTACTATTTGCTCCACTCTGTTTCTGAGTTGAGTTTCATAACTTGTTTTACTCTATCCCTCTGTTATTTTATGGGGATAGAGAATAAGTCTTTGACTAATAAGCCTGACATGACTTTGTTATGAGAGGATGATTGTGTATTTGTCTGGTATGCAGCCATTAGTTTACTTTTACCCACTTTTACTATTCACATATTCTCTACGCTTCTCATTTTTTCCTCACTGTCCCTGAAGCCAGGACTCGGATGGACATTGACACTACGCATGTTCTGTTATACACCAATTCCATTAAAAAAAAGGGGGTGTGTTCGGTCAACACTATCCCAAGTGGCCCACTAACCACAAGGCTTGTTTTGTTTCTTGTGATTCAATATAGCACAGCTGGAATCTGTATAAATGAACAGAGATGTCTGTTAAACACATAAACTTAATCTTTTCCTCAGATGTCTGGATTTGGGAACCAGAGGCACACAGGAAACACAATGACTGCTTTTGTGATTTAACTATAAAGTATACCACTTTCTCAGAGATTCCCATGCTGTCTGAGAAAATATCACTAATAAAACTTGGAGCTCTGGTTAGCCCACATAACAGTCCAAATGGTACCGATGATAATAAGCAAATATATGTAGTGTATCCTCAATATGTAGTAATATACTATATAATACAATTGGGGTCTTTAAAAAGCATATTCCGAAATAATTTTTAACTGTCAAAAAGCATGGTACATTTTTCTGCAAACTGTAAAAGAGTAATGTACTTCTTAATATATCATGGTACCTTTATTATATTAACTCATAAAAGCACTTTGGAAAATGCAGTTTGAAATGGACCGCATTTTGGTGCGGTTTAGTAAGTTGGGACTAAACGTGACTGTGGACAACAGCTAGATGAGTTTATCCTAACAACATTTATCTGGGCACATATACTACCTGTCCAATAGTATGTGGCCACCTTCTTTAGTTAGTACTTGGCCATTTTAGTCACACTCATTGCTAACATGCGCATGGGTTGTGCTGAAGAGCTCAGTGACTTTCAACGTGGCACTGTGATAGGATGCCACCTTATCACCCAACATCCGTGCAGGGCCGGTGCTAGGGTCCATGGCTCCCTAGGCATTTTTACAAAATCGGCGCCCCTTACCTTGTCTCACCACCGCCGCCTCTCTGCTCCGTCTCCTCCCCTCCACTCACTGACACTAGTGAGTGGAGGGGAGGAGACGGAGCAGAGAGGCGGCGGTGGTGAGCAATAGCCTCTCCCCCCGTGCATCTGAATGCTGTGCGGCGGCCGTGACAGGTATGGTCAGCGGTCGCCGCACAGTTTTAAAGTCATTTACCATTCTGTGGCGCCCGGCGCCCTAGGCAAGTGCCTAACCTTGCCTAATGGGAGCGCCAGGCCTGCATCCGTGCCCGACCTCACTAATGCTCTTTTGGCTGAATGGATGCGAATCCCCACAGCCATGTTTCAAAGATCTATTGTAAAGCGTTCCCAGAAGAGTGGTGACAAGTAGCAGGAAATTGGGAGGGAGGGGGCGCAACTCCATATTAGTGCCCATTGTTGAACATCTTTTTCCAAAACCAGCATATATGGACATAGTGTATATGGAATGGAATGTAGCAATTTTTGTCCAAGTAGCTTTATCAATCATGAGGTAAATATTTTGCACTGAATCCTGCTTTTGTGTGTACCGTTACTTTATCAAACTGCTAATGAGTTGTTGATGACTTACAGGCCGTTGCCAAGAAATACCCTAGTTTTGCACATAGACACTTGGGGCTATCGGAATGCATTGGAAGATGCATTGGATATGGGTTTTGGGGCATTACAAAGGTGTATGTTTTTTTTTGTTTTTGTTTTTTTTTTTTACATAGGATGACTACCTCCAACTACAGTTGAGCGACTACTCACCCTACTAAAAGAACTGTCTTTACTCTCAAAGAATATTTCATTCATAAAATTTTGACTTGTATTTACATTTGTGCTGTGGAACATTTTAAGAGTTCATGCATAAAATTGTATTAACCTAAAAGAGAGCACATGATAATATCAGTAATTGCATTTTATGAATGCTGTTTGCATTAAATTATGCTTTGTACAAGATAGATAAATTGTGTTTTGCTATATGTATGTTTGTATAAAAATGCAATTTTGTTTTGAAATATCCTTGTTGCACTAGCAATACCTGGAGAACACCATTAGACACAAATACTCAATGTTATGTATTATACTTGGGAGGGGTTTTAATTTGTGGTTACAAAAATATTTGTCATGTTTATACACCTGCAGGATGCTGTCATCCGCTCATGGTGTATGCATTGCTCACTTTAGTTTTATCAGAAATCAAAAGTTACAGGACATGCTATGATAAATGTAATTCTGCAGAACTTTATTTATGGAATCCCACGTACCTCAGTGACTAAACGTTGTTGGGGTACATGGCAAATATGACACTTGTGCCATCGCTGTTTTTATTTCAAATTATTTTATTTTTCTTAAAATGTATTCACTTTTTGCTTACACCATGAGCATAAATTTTCTTGTAAAACACTATTTATATATAGATAAAAAATGTCCATGGCAAGACTACAAAATTATGTATAAATTCCTGCATAACTAGTTTTGCCTGCCTGACATTTCCATTACATTGAGCTATAAAGAAAAGGTGCATTTTTCAGATGCCATGTCACACAGGCCGGGTGCAAATGTAGTAACTTTCCAATAGTTGTTTAAGGTTGCTACATATAAACATTGAATGAGCTAGTTCTATTTGTCCGTTCTGTTTTAAAGGCAGTGACAGATGAACACCACCAAAAAACTAGGTCCGTACGCAAGTCAGGACCCTCTTTCCTCTCTCCAAATACCCTTCTAGTACCAGCTCTGGAACAGTTGTAATACTTTAATATGTATATATTTTCAACTGCCTCATAATTGCAATATACTTCTCCCCAAGTTCTTTGAAATACTTGCTTAACACTCTCCTCATCTCTTCTCAAAATAACACTTGCATCAATGAGTTTAAACAGGGAATATCTGCCCCTTAACTTGCATGGGTCCTGGGCTACCACTCAAAGCCCATTTTATAATCTACCATTTGTAATGTGTGCAAACATATTATCTTACACGCTGCACAAGGTGAGTACTGTAATATTTTATGGGGTAGGAAAGATATATACTTTTTTAAGCTTCTCAGAAGGGAAGGGTGATGGGGCACTACGAAGAAGCAGTGGGTGAACACGCCATTGCATGCATACTTGACTACTTTTTGAAGGTCCAAGGGGCAAGTGTAGGATCACGGCCCTGTCCCCATCAGTGTATTGATGTGATTTGCATCATCACACAGCGTGGGTGGGATCACGTTACACAAAACCGGACCCCACCCAATGCTGAACGAGAATGCAAAAAATGTTAATTCATCGTGGCAGATGGAATTTAAGGTTTATGAGCACTATCCAAACTGCTTAAAACAACTCCAGATATGTATAAAGCGTAGAAGTCATTACACTGGATACACTTCTTAAAACTGTGAAAATACGAGTGAATGTATTGTATGCTAGAGGAATAAAGGTTACTGTGCTGCTATAGTCTTATATTAGATGCTTGGAGCATACTGTCTTTTGTGCCTGAACTGGCCTACCTGGTATATATCATCATCATCAGCTATTTATATAGCGCCACTGATTCCTCAGCGCTGTACAGAGAACTCATTCACATCAGTCCCTGCCCCATTGGAGCTTACAGTCTAAATTCCTTAACACACACACAGACACAGAGAGAGACTAGGGTCAATTTGATAGTAGCCAATTAACCTACCAGTATGTTTTTGGAATATGGGAGGAAACCGGAGCACCCAGTGGAAACCCACGCAAACACGGGGAGAACATACAAACTCCACACAGATAAGGTCATGGTCGGGAATTGAACTCATGACCCCAGTGCTGTGAGCCACTAAGCCACCATGCTGTATACTGTAAACCTTTACAGCTGGTGCACATAGACCTAAATGTATGTAGAGACAAGTCATTGCTTCCTCTGCTCTCCATGCTCATTAAGAACAATTAAGTTTCCATGTACTTTTCTGGTGGTACTCATAATTGCGGCTTACTTAAAAACTGGCAGTACTTACCACGATTCGAGGATCCCGAAACTCTGATGGCAGACATGCTGACATTGACAGTTTGAAAAACTGAAGTGCAACCATTTAGACGCATGAAGATCCTTGCTCCCAGAATGACGTCAGTTACCACGGCGACAGTGTGATTGTGGCTTTTAAAGGGACGATGCAAGGATGCGCGTGCTGTACAATGTCCATGACTTGGTAAAAAGCATTGTACAGTACGCGCATCCTTGCATCACCCAGTTAACAGCCGCAATCACACTGGCAAAGAAATAATGTGCAACATGATGTGTTTTAATGTTTTTATTGCCCTGTAATTGTGAGCACATGTGCAGAAACGTACACGCGGAGTGGAAGTGTACTTATATCTTCTCTCTCCCTGTGTTTTTATGGTTTCTATAATGCTGATTTTCAATGATCAGTAGGTAACAACAATGATACTTGTGCTTCTCTATGGTGACCATAGATAAACTGGGCTTTCAGTCGCATGTCAAAACCAATCCCACTGTCTGACCAAATCTGTAGTTGTGTTGCCGGCTGAACACGTGGAGGATCAGTCTGTATAGATCCATCTTTCTGGCAGCAGGCTGAATGATAAGGGTGCAATAGAAACTGGCTAGACACTCTCCCTTACCACTTTCCATCAGCTGACCTTGCCACCCTGGTTTTCTGTACTGCTGGATCAAATTCAGTTGGATTCTCATAGAATTTAGAATAAGGCCGCACTGTTTGTTGAATGGTCAGCCAAAGTTAACAAAACTGACTGACTAAATGTACACTGTGGCCAGGTTTTATTTTTGTGAAAAAGGAATTTCTGATTGCCTACATGTGACTGGGAACAAAAGTTTGAGTATTGTACAACACTAAAATGTGTTTTTTTTTGTGTTCATTAGTTCCTTTACTATACCACCACAAATAAAATTTGGGATAGTCCCCAGGCGCCTATACAGAGACAATAAAGTCAAGTGGGCGAAATAGGTGTTTATTTGAATGAATCCATAATAATAAACGTTGGTATATAAAAAATATATTTTCCTCTTTGACTGCGATATAGAAACATATACATAAAAAACTTGAAACACAGCAAAAATTTTCCAGCAGTTTTGCTGGTAAACAAACTTCACAAGATAGTGAGCTGTTATGCATAAATGGATGATAGAGTCCAGAGTAAATAATTGTAAAGTTGCAAAGATGGTGCAATAGCCATGTGTATAGGCCCAAACAACAATGGGTGTTGTAGTTCTTTACAAAGCAGAGCAGTCTTTGTGTATCAAGGTAAAATCAGTATGAGTGGAGTGAACCCACAGCGGCTCCAATTCACCACATAGGGGCAAAGAATCATAAACAAAACAGACTCACCCCGCTCTGCAGAGTTTGTCCTTTTTTTCACTGACAAGCCGGCCGTAAGCTTACACAGACTGGATAGCAACTACCGCATGCGCATGCGCGATCTTTCAACTCTCACTCGGCAACTGGATTCTCTTCAGCACGGACGGAGATTTATATAACAGCTCCCCTGGACGGATGTTTGGGAGATAAACTCTGCAGAGCGGGGTGAGTCTGTTTTGTTTATGATTCTTTGCCCCTATGTGGTGAATTGGAGCCGCTGTGGGTTCACTCCACTCATACTGATTTTACCTTGATACACAAAGACTGCTCTGCTTTGTAAAGAACTACAACACCCATTGTTGTTTGGGCCTATACACATGGCTATTGCACCATCTTTGCAACTTTACAATTATTTACTCTGGACTCTATCATCCATTTATGCATAACAGCTCACTATCTTGTGAAGTGTGTTTACCAGCAAAACTGCTGGAAAATTTTTGCTGTGTTTCAAGTTTTTTATGTATATGTTTTTATATCGCAGTCAAAGAGGAAAATATATTTTTTATATACCAACGTTTATTATTATGGATTCATTCAAATAAACACCTATTTCGCCCACTTGACTTTATTGTCTCTGTATAGGCGCCTGGGGACTATCCCAAATTTTATTTGTGGTTGTTTACAAGGTACTTGGGGGGGAGGGGTCTTCCCCCCCCCCCCCCTTTCACTGTCTCCATTCTTTGGCAGCCATTATCTACCTACACTGGGTATTTGAGCAGATGTAATACCCTCTCTATTGTGTACCTTTACTATACCAGTCTAACTACATGTGAGAAATGAATACATGGCCCCACCCATCCTGTCATACTATACAAGTTTTCCCAGATTTTTCCCTAGGGCAGTGTTCAGTTTAACTGCTGTGTGAGCTTTTGTGTTCTACCCCACTTTCTTAATATATTCTGTTTAGGGCGCAACATGTTTACAGTGTGTTTCCTGGTTTTCAAAATGCACATTTTTAGTTTTTTTTTTTTTACAAATAGACATTGTTTATAAAACAGTGACTTTATTAACACAATTGTTCTTTAAAAAAACACAACTTTTAATTGTGTCAAATACAATTATCACAATCTCCTTGTCTTCAATAGCAAAACTTCACATGGTTCTAAAAGCTGGGAATAGAGCCCATGTTCTGTCAAATGCACAAATAGTGTTGCACAATTCAGCATAATATTTCAAATGACGAAAGTATTACACTTTAAGTGTAAATGGAATACCTTTGCATATAATTCGGAACATCTCCCACACCCCAGCAAGTTGGGGTTTTTTTTTGTTTTTTTTTAAGATCCAGACACGTGTAACATAGAAAGCAGTAATATCCTTATTAAATGCCACTTACAGGGCCCAAGTAATATTTTCTAAAGTTTATTCTGTTAATGATCTATATATAAAATGAAGTGTTGCTCACATGTTTGAACCTGGGCATATTTTGAAGGGCAGTAAATTGAGCCTCTCTGAGCTTAAATTTGATTACCAAGAACAATACATGTTACTTAATGTTGGGAGACATATGCTACTTATACCACTTTCGCACTGCCACCCTGGCAATATCCTGGGTTTATGAACCCGGGATAGTGCCAGGTGACTGTGCAGGACACCCTGGCAAATTCCCGGGTAGACCACTGGTCTGCCTGGGTCTTTTTTTTTTTAAACACCATAATCATCATTTATTTATATAGCGCCACTAATTCCGCAGCGCTGTACAGAGAACTCGTTCACATCAGTCCCTGCCCCATTGGAGCTTACAGTCTAAATTCCCTAATCTAGTCACACACAGACAGACAGACAGATAGGGAGAGACTAGGGTCAATTTTGATAGCAGCCAATTAACCTACCAGTATGTTTTTGGAGACTTGGCAATAGCTTTCGGTGAGACCCAGGGTGTTAAACCTGTGTCTCACCGTTCAGACTGGAGGCAACCTGGGTCGGACCCAGAAATAACCCTCAAAGTCTCGGGTCTAATTCATGGGTCATCCGATCCGGGTACATGCCCCTGGACCCGTTCACACAGAGCCTAGACCTGGGATGTTGGGGCTCTCTACAGCAATAACCCAGGTTTTTGAGGCAGTGTTAATGGAGTAATATTGACCAGATTGATCGGTCATCACATTTCCATGTAGATCAGTGATTTAATCTGACTGGATTTACCGCTGTATCAAAATGCTGCTCAAGCTGAAGTTTGCCATCAACATTTCAGGGTTTGTGTGCATAGAAGTGTTTCTACCTTCAAATTGTTTTAAATTCTGTCGTGTAACATACATTTTTGTTACAAAATACCTTTTCTTACTGTACCCACTTGAATTTCTCATTTACTTTCCGTAATACTAGAATGCCCCAATTCATCGAGACTACAAAAACTATCTGCATATTTAAAGTGAGGTATTTGTCAGTTTATTCCACTAAATGGTTTAGAGCTAATTAAAAATACATAAAATAGTCATTCAGTAATCTGTAATTGGCTAGTTTCCACAAAGCTGTTTTCTAGTGCTCTTTTGTTGTTTGTTTTTATTTTTAGGTACATTCTAAATACAGCTGAGGTTTTGAGGCTCACAGCCTACTATCTATATTGGGTATACTATTAATATAGCAAATACTATGAAGCTTGGAACCATTTTTAGAAACCTAAGGATACTATTATTTGTGAAATGTCAGATTTGGATAGAAAACAGAAGTGGTACACAGATGAAGCATGCATGTTGTATGGACGACTGTCTGGAAGGAAGAGTTGATGGCATTATAGGTATTAAAGCAGTACTTGTATCTCCATGTATTTCTTGTTTTGTTTGCCTGCAGGTAGTAAATGTAAATGTAGTATGTACTGCATTTAATAATGGAAAAAAGGTTTTCAGTTTCAGTGGAGTGTGTTTCATTGACCTACCCGACTGCAAATACAAGTGTTCCTTAACAACTACAAGTGAGGCTTGTTCATGTTTAACATGGGGAGATTCAATTTTTAATGATGAGGCTCAGTGCTGTTAGGCTGCTTGGTCAGATAACGAACCTGCAGAACTGATAGATGGAGCAGCCGCCTTTCCCGTAGAGCTGTACGTGCTCACAGGTACTCTGATGCCCCCAGGACTTCACTCTAATGTAGTGTAGGTTTGTTATACAGTACCGCAGCGGCAGGCCAGGAGGCAGCGGAGATGGTAGTGGATGGTCAGACGTAAGCCGAGGTTAAGGGGTCACTAGCAGGGTAGAATGGTCAGATAACTCGCCAGAGTTCAGGGTCACAGGCAAACAGACAAGGTCCGAGAAACAAGCAGGGGGACACAACGGGTAAACGGTAATTCAGGTATCCAGAGCAGGTCAGCAATAGTTCAGAACTGGGATGCTATAACCAGCAGGGAGGTTAAGCCCTCCCTGCCTTAAGTACTTAATGTAGCCAATTAGAGCCTAGCTCTGAAATCCTCCACAGCCTGAGCCTAAATAATAATGTACGTTAATTAGCCCGCAGGCTAGTGGACTTACTCCGCACGTGCCCCGCTGCACTGTACTGCCAGGACGCGGCGCTGACCCGGAAGTGACGTCCTGGTCGTCAAGGGGACGCCGGGCTGAGCAGAGAGCGAGCCGCAGCGGTTATGGACATCGCTGCAGCTCGTAACAAGTGCAATGTTAGGACAGGGTTTTTTTTAAAAACAAAAAAAACCAGTAGTTTTGCATACCGGGAAGCGCAACCAGGGAGACTTCGGGGCTTGACATTGATTTCAATTTTCCTTGTGTCATAGTCCTATTTTTATTTAATTTTTCATTCTATTAGTTTAGGCAATACCTACAAAAAAGGAAAAAGTGCACTAACTGAACTGCCGAAGAATACTTCTGTTTGTTCTGCAACTTTTACAATTTACAGGGTTTCCAAATATGTGTACTTAACAGGAGGTTTGGTCTGTGTGTGGGCAGCAGCTGAGAACACCTACCATCTGGGTATCGGCTGCTGTAGGATCTAGGGCAGTGTCCCCCAAACTCAGCCTTTAAGTACCCCTAACAGTGCATGTTTTTCATATCTCCTAGCTGGGGGTTGGGTACCATTTGATGATGGTGGTAAAAGCGACATTGTGTACACCTCCCAAAAAAACTGGCAATTTCAAGAATGCCTACAAAAAGAAAATGACGACTTACAATAAAAATGACAGTATACATCCTCGAATTTACGCCACTGTTCTTAGCCTCAGTGATATCTCTGTATTTAAAACGCCAAAGCCTAACGCTAACTTGTAAATGAGATATTAAAGTCGTGGGGTCTTGGCAATGGCACTTCAAATACAGAGAAGTGCCGGCATGGACAGCAATTGCTCTGTAGCGCAAGGATGTCGAGGATGTATACTGTCATTTTTATTGTAAGTCGTCATTTTATTTTTGTAGGTATTGTTGAAATCGCCATTTCATTTTTTTTTTTTTCAGATTTAACCAATGTCTGTATAGTGGTAGTCATTAATATGACTACCACCGCTAGCTGGAGCACCTGCACTGTTATAGGTACCTGTCAACAGGGTTTGGGAAACACTGATCTAGGGTGATGACACACAGAGTATGGGACAGCCATCTCTGTAAATGCTACTATGTGATGTATTTATACAAAGCCTACCTGACTTATTGTAACATTTTTCACAGAGTTGTTTTTAAAACCGGTTATTATTAGTGGTATTTTTGAATCTTGCATCACTACTGGCGTCAGAGCTGGTCTGGCTGTTCAGTGTCTCGGCTATCGTAAATGCTCTATACAGACTGAATGTAGATGATTGAATTAATATACAGTAATATAATACATTATATTACTTATATTACTACATTATAGTTTTTCATTGAAAACTATGTAGTCATTTTGTGGTACCCAATAAATATTGAGTGTAAGTGTTTTTTTTTTTTTTTTTTTTTATGATGCCTACATATCGCACAGAGCTTTACAGAGAATATTTAAACATTTACATCGGTCCCTGTTGCAGTGGAGCTTACATTTTCTACCATACAGAAACAGATGCACACACTATGGTTTATTTTGTTAGTCACCAGTTATGTCTTTGGGCTCTGGGAGGAAACTGGGGCACCTGGAGTAAACATACAAACTTCACACAGGTAGGACCTGGTATTAAGCCGATGACCCCAGTGCTGTGAGACAGCAATGTTAACCACTGCGCAACTATACTGCCCAAAAAATGTTTGTTTTTTCTTAGTGAAGTCTATTCCCAATGCCACAAAACAAACAAGTTTGCTATCGTTGCTAACTGGTAGTTGGAATGTAATATTGTTTTGCCAGAGTTGTTGACAAAAAATGTTTTAAGAAAAAAAAAAAGCATAATTGGTTCCTTTGTTCATAAAATGCCAACATATTGTAATGCACTGTAGAAGTACATAACACCAAAACATGTACTTTTGTATAGCTGGTCTAACTTTACTGTACTCCTGTCTCTTAATGTCCTATTAGGTTGTTGTGGGCAAGACATGTAACAAGTTAATACGTGTGGTGAAATTAGCATAGGAAAGACATGAATGTTACCTAGTAATCTGCATGGAAAATTTAAAGAAAGAAGATGGTAATTTTGAGGCTTGGCGCTTACTCCACAGATGTGAACTGAAGTTCTTTTTGTGATTTATTGCAGTTGAATATGTCATGACCTGTAATATATGTAAATGACCTGAAGGACTCCACACTGTATTTTTCACACCTTTTGTAAAGGTGCCACTAGAGTCAGGACTATTGTATATTTACATAGTATTCAAAGTATCTATGTAGGACAGCCTGAGAGGGGATGTAAAGTTTTTATTATGAGGGTGGAAAGTTATTAAATTGTGAACACCACCTATATTGTCGGGTGTTTCCTTGGAGATGGCATAAGTGCAATCCAATTGTTGTGTGATGCTTCATTTAGAATGATTACAGTTCCACTTTAGCTCCTAAGCATAAAATACATGCTAGACAATCTCCATTTATGTTTTTGTGCTGGATAACTTTAGTCAGTGAGTTTTGCCGATGGAGCTCTTGTAATATATATATATATATATATAATTTCGATTTCACAAGGAACAGAGTAACGTCTGTTAACACAGAAATCACATTCCTTATCCTGTTCCACTACTAACAAGTGTACTCTGTTCTTACAGTAAAGCCGGCCTACAGTGGCCGATCCTACCAGATCGACCAAGCAGTGGATCTCCGTCAGATTTGGCCATAAACATATGTAGAAGTCTGTCTTGTTAGACTTGTTTGAGATATAATTTTTTTTTTTTTATTACATTTTAATCAAATTTGTAATAGGTCAAATAGGTCATTGGAGTTCGCCTAGGCCAGTGTTGGCTAACCTGTGACACTCCAGATGTTGTGAAACTACAGGTGTTTAATTGGTGTTAAAATAACTATTACTAATTACAGAATTGATACCAGTGAGTATGGGGCCTAAGATTATTATAACATCTGGAGGATAGAAGTACCAAGAGAGATCGGGCAACATGTACAACATCCTTTTTGCACTTCGCAAAATCCATACAAAATTGTATTTTCCAAACTTCGTCCTCTTTTACCTCCCATCGTATCTTTACTTTTCAGCCGTTTAAATGACTTGTATTTCAAGTATTAAAATAAAGTATTGTTAGGAAGACTATGCCCTATACTCTTTACTCTATAAGTATACCAGAAGCCACCACAGAGTTCCAGAAACTGTCCTATCCTTATATTTCACAATACAAGATATATTATCGTATTGTTTATATAGAGCCATTCATATTACCAGTGCTGTACAGTGATAATATGCATAAGCACCTGTGCATAACGCCTATGAACTCTGTTCACTTTCATTGTTCATACTTTTGAATGAGGAGGAATATAGTTTACACTGTAGATGAGGGCAGGAAATGTCACAATAAAGCTGTATGCCCTGTATGAAAGCGCATAATTAGAGACCTAGGGGCATATTTAGTAAATCTACTAAAAAGGAAAAGTCCAGGTGTTGCCCATAACTAGAATCTGATTTGGTTGTTATGAGTAACCTCTAGCCTCTGTGGTCACAAAGACAGGTATAAAAACGCATGCATTGAAAACCTGTACGAGCTTATAGCTCTTTCAAAAATAAATGGGCAAAATTCCCAGCTTATAAAAACGGTCAGTACAGTTCTTGTGAAATGTCCTGATCTTTTTAATTGCAATTGTTACTTGTCTCTATCAGTGCACCTGTGGTGCAACATAAATGTCCATGGTGTCCCACCAAGCTCTAACTCCGTTTTGTACTGAATTACAGGTGTGCAGGAAGTAACTAGTGCAGTGTTGGCTAACCTGTGACACTCCAGGTGTTGAGAAACTACAAGTCCCAGCATACCCTTCAAACAATAAGCTGCTATATATTGGCAAAGTATGCTGGGACTTGTAGTTTCACAACACCTGGAGTGTCACAGGTTAGCCAACACTGAACTAGTGCATCCTGCACTATGATACTATTACAAAATAATAATTTTGCATAATGGTTTTATAAATGCCTCTGATAGTATAAGGTATATTTATGGCAAATTATCCATCTAAAAATAATCCATTATAACCACATATATATATATTTAATAAAGGCCTGCTGATTGTAATTGTAACATATATGTACTCAATAGTTTAGATACAGTGACATTAAATTTACTTTAGTGGGTTGTATTTATATTCATGTTTTGAAGACTATTTTGAATGTTTACAACATTCCTATAAGTGACAGTTGAGTACATAGTGCTCTCATATTACAGCTCCACTTTCTGTGACTTGTGACATGCTTCTGTGTGCAGTGTACTTACTATATATGCGGTTTTGTGCAGTACAGGCTGCTTGAATAGGGAGGAGTGCGACTTTAGAGAATAACCCTCTATCCCCTCTACAGCCAGCACACTAGCTGCATAGAGCTGAACTTCCACAACTCTTGGCACATGCTGTAAACTATATTTAAGTGTGGTGTTTTTATACAGCAGGAATGTCAGTATGGTGGGAAGTATTCTTTCTTTTTTTCTTTTTTCTTTTTTCTTTTTTCTTTGCACTTTTGACATTTTGTCCATCCAGAAAAGCCACCTGTAGCAGTCACCGATGTTTATAATAGACGACCATTGCAGAGTTGTTGTTGTGGCAAGCTCAAAAATCAATAGACTGTACAATAGAAAATCCACTCTCCTTAAATTAAAAAATATTGAAAATCACTAATCTTGATTTGAACAGCCCAGTTTTATAAGAAGCGTGCAAGCAATTGCCAGTACTTGGTTAAATGAGACTGAACACCAAGCATACCCAAATCCGGGGAGGTGAAGATACCACAGTAATTAAGTATTGGACAGCCTATTCTGGTTCAGTTATATACTTCATGGACAATTGAAGTTGCTGTTTTAATAGGAGAAAGAGTTTTAAGGCAACAAGACTACTTGCTGTTATACAGGAGATTGTGTCAAAGGTTATGTGGTGTTTTTTGGCAACTGTATGCATTGCTTTGTTGAACTGCTGACATGCTGCTATACTTTTTGATTCCCTATTTATAAACATGTTTCATAGAGGGTGGTTATTATGATTTAAGGCAAAATGTTTTACAAACATTTTTGAATAGCAATGACACCATCTTCTAAAAAGGTTTTCATTTAGATGTACAGTTGCATGTTTTTCTTATCTACCGTCGTCAACATTAGTTTTGTAGTCAATTAAAGTCAGCTTGCATACTTTTCATTTGTGCATCGCTATATTTCTAAGAGAACAAGGCATCAATTATACTTTTTTTTAGGCATATGTCTCACATGTGAGAATTGTGTGTATATGTATGTATGTATGTATGTATATGTGTATATATATATATGTATGTATATATATATATATATGTATGTGTATATATATATATATATATATATATATATATATATATATATATATATATATATATATGTGTGTGTGTATGTACACGCGTGTGCGTGTGTATTACACACATACAAATTTATTATGCCACAATTAAAATCAAGAGTGAAGTGAATACTATTTTGTTACAATGGCGCCTGTCAAGGGGTAAAGGCTAGACTACTGGGTCACAGCATCTCCAAATATGGCAGGTCTTGTTGGGTGTTCCCAGTTTGCAGTGGTTAGTACCTACAACCAGTGACAGGGTCATGGGCCCCAAAGGGATGCGAGGGCTAGTCCCGTCTCGTCCAATCTCACGGAAGAGCTCCTCTAGCACAAATTCTTGAAAAAGTTAATGCTGGCTGTGAAAGAGAGGTGTCGGAACACACACTGCAACGCAGCTTGCTGCATAGCCGCAGATCAGAGTGCCAACGCTGACGCCTGTCTACTGCCGAAAGTGACTACAATGGGCTTGTGAGTGCTGGGCCATGGAGCAATGAAAGAAGGTGGTCTGGTCTCATGAATCGCGCTTTCTATTGCAGCGTTTGGACAGCCAGGTGCCTGCGTTTTGTTTCCCTGGGGAAGAGATGGCGCCAGGATACCCTATGGGAAGAAGGCAAGCTGGTAGAGGCAATGTAATGCTCTGGGCAATGTTCTGCTGGTAAACCTTGGGTTCTGGCATTTATGTGATGTTACTTTGACACATACCAACTACCTAAATAGTGCTGCAGACCAACAACACCCCTTCATGGCAACCGTATTCCCTGATGGCAGTGGCCTCTTTCAGAAGGATAATGCACCCTGCCACACTGCAGATAAAAAAAATTTCAGGAACGTGACAGAGTTCAAGGTGTTGGCCTCCAAGTTCTCCAGATCTCAGTCCGGTCGAGCATCTGTGGGATGTGTGGAAAAGTCCGAGCCATGGAGACCCCAACTTGCAACTTACAGGACTTAAAGGATCTTGGTGTCGGATACCTTCAGGTGTCTTTTGGCGACAATGTCTCGAAGCGTTTGAGCTGTTTTGGTAGCATAAGGGGGTAACTGCACAATATCAGACAGGTGGTTTTAATGTTGTGACTGAATGTATGTATAATTGTTTTTTGTTTTTTTTTCTAAATGGCCAAAAAGTTTCCCACCAATTTAGGTGCTGGAATATTGGTATGAAGCCAGCTGGACCAGCAAACAAAGGGTGGAATAATTCCCCTGGTCACTAATCTATACTAAATTAACTACTGTATGGCTACTTGGCAAAGAATAATGTACAGTCTTCCGAGGTTTATGCAGAAAATATATGAAACCATACTGTATAAGAAAAAAATCAGGAACTGTGCTAAATATTGTAAGATGAGCATCAACTCTCTTTAAAATTATATTAGTATCGCAACTTCTTAAATAGTAAAAAAAAATATAATCCGCTGAAGTAATTTCAAAGAAAAAGCTTTTCCTATTGAGGCCAAAATATTGCCAAGGGTTTTTAGCTTTTTTTTTTTTTTTTTTTTTTTTTTTTTTTTTCTTAGCTTTGCTTTGTCTCAAATTGGATTCCAACAAAGGGTAGAATTTTTTTGATCCTTTTTATTTTGCTAGAACTGCTTGTTAAATTTCAGAAAACAAAAACAGAGATACTGTTAAAACCAGACTTGGTATCTTCATTTTTCACTTTTTTGCCTTTTAATAGAGTTTCTTTATTTAATTTGGGAAACCAATTTTAAGGAGTCATCTAAGAGAGCTACAGGATTCTTTTTTTTTTTTTGCTTAAATGAGTCCATCAAATTTAATGCTTGTTTCACAAACTTATCAGAGGAGCAATTTCTGTAGTCTTTTTAGTTGGCGAGATTTATTTCAAAGCCACTTTTTATGACGTTTATAAAGTTTATCCCATCCACTTTCTAATAAGTCAAAGTTTGTATATGATTATTTTCAACTTGAAGTGTTATGTATAAAAAAATTGTACTAAAGAAAACCCTCATATTGATATTGAGACTGTGGAGGATCACATAGCAGGTGAGATTGTTTCTTTCCCTGTTTCCATATTCAAACGAAGCCGTACATGCGGCAATTAGGAGATGTTGGACATCATGTTCCCCACAACAGTATATTACTATGAGGATACAGATTGGACACTTAAAAGCTGATCATTACAACTAATTGAGATTACGAATTGCTGTAGTCATATTCAGAGACTAACACAACATGTGAAGTGCGATTATAATCTGTGTGTTTTGTTTTTTAAATAAATGCACTATTTTACTACTATAGAGTTGCTGTGTAATGAATGTTTCCAGCTTGTAATGGGGAGTGTCACTTAAAAGTATATTGCTAAACTTCTCTGACATTTTAGAATGATCTGTAGCATTTAATGTTGAAGAGATGAAAAAACATTCTCGCTCAAACTTCAAATACCATGTCCATTATGTCCCTGAAAGGAAATTCCATGCCTGGGGCTGTTCATGCTTGTTTTGCGGTAAGTGTGTTTACCAACTCGCATCAAATAATATAAGGTTACACTTACAAACGTTAAATTACAAACCAAATATAGATTTGGGTGAGTGGGCTTTAAAATGTGAATAAATTGGCTTTAATAAATCTAAAAGGACAAGCAAGGTGTGCATATCAACAGGAAGCAATACGCTGTGGGGGAGTTGTAGCAGAGAATAGAGATGACATTAATTGATGTTAATGGCAGTTGCTGTTAGCACTAGCACGGAATAAGCTGTGAACAGGTGTACAAGATGCTGAAAAACAATAATGAACATATAGAATACATGTCAACTTCTGAGATCTCCCTTCCTGGAGGGGAGATCTCGCTGGTGACTTTTGGGTGCATGGTCAAGCGGTATGCGTCTGTTGACCCCGCCCTCTAAGGTGGCGCAACCACTTTAGCCAATAGCGGCTGGGGTGCAATGACGCATGCATCGCTAAGCACAGCCCCCAGCAGTTAACTAACGTACTGGCCAGGAACCAGGAGGTTGCTATGCTCTCCTGGGAGTCTGAGAGTACTCGCAGCAATTCAGGAGTCTCGGACATTCCGGGAGAGTCTGCAACTATAACGCATTTGATTTTGTTTAATTCTTCTATATCGTAAGAGTCACATAGATGGCTGATGTTACAACTTGGGACTGTAGCCAGGGCCGGTGCTAGGGTCCATGGCGCCCTAGGCAAAATCGGCGCCCCCCCCCCGCAAAAATCGGCTCCCTCTTCCCCCCTCACCCCGTCTTACCTTACCTTGTCTCACCACCACCGCCTCTCTGCTCCGTCTCCTCCCTCCACTCACTGACACTAGTAAGGGGAGGAGACGGAGCAGAGAGGCGGCGGTGGTGACAAAATAGCCTCTCCCCCGCCCCTCCCCCGTGCATCTGATGCTGTGCGGCGGCCGTGACAGGTATGGTCAGCGGTCGCCGCACAGTTTTAAAATTAATTTCAAGTTCTGTGGCGCCCTCCAGAGCCCGGCGCCCTAGGCAAGTGCCTAACCTTGCCTAATGGGAGCGCCGGGCCTGACTGTAGCTTTTAAATCTTCGTTTCTAGAGAGTCGAAATAAAAGTCCTGGCAATGATGGTTATTTACCGACATTACTTAAAGGTACAAATCTGCATAAAACCATACCAATCAACTACTACAGGGGATATGTTGTATCTCCACTGCACTGGGCATTGTATGAATGCCTTTGAAATGGCACCATGGGTTGCATGTCGCTTAATCTGAAGCCATGTATTGTGAAATATTTATTTCCAGTTGCTATGGATTTATTACTGATTTTTGCTCCTTTTTTAAATAGTGCTTATAAATAACCCCCAATAACAACGTACAGATTAATGTACGAGGATAGGAACTAGACATATATTTTATTTGTTTTTGTTTTTAAGGTAGTTTTCTGCTGTAATGAATCGGTCTCACTTAAATTATTAATACATTGTTTCATTTGATACCTGGACTGTATCTTGTTATAATATATTGAATGTAAATTAATGATACAGGGCCAAATTGTAAACTATCTTGCTTAATTGTGTTCACCTGGATAAATGTCATTGATATATGAATATATACTTACCAACACTTGAACATGATTTCCGTAGACCCTTTGTTGTACTATGTATAAAGCTAATAACAGTTGGAAGCAAAGAACGAAGTTGTAATCTTTGACAGTGTAAGTGAATACTGTATGCACGTAATCTCTATACAGGTGTCTATGCATGGCACTGTTTTACAGAGGTTACTATGCAATCTTATTTCAGTATGGGATGTCTGCTCCATTTCGGAAGCAAAAACCTTAAATGATACAGCACATTTTTATCAAAATGGCTATAAATCTTGACCTATAAGTGAATATGTTTTCAAGCAATTTTCTTCTAAGTTGCATTCCTTGGGGAATGTTAATAGTAGAGATCATGAAGCAACTTTTTTTTTAGAGCGTTCCATCGAATAAATACCACTGGTGAGTTCACCAGTTTTTATAAACCTTTTGAGTTTTTCCCTTTCATTTTAATGGTGTTTCCACCCTGTTGAAATCATTGGGAAAAACTCAGTTTATGGAGTTTTCCATTGCTATCCAAATGAGCTAGTTATTAGAATACTCTAACATTTAGACACAATTGTGGAGTGGTCTCTTGATTTTTGAAATTATACTGCATTTGTTTTTGTAATTCAGCTGACAACTCCAGAATTGTTCTGAATGTGAGAATATTCTATAGCATCCCACTTTTCTAGTAATGGGAAAACTCTGTAGATTGAGCTTTTCTCAATTCTTTCAATGCACCCATTCATTTCACCGGAGGTATCACCAACCATAGTTATAGAAACATTGAAATGAATGGATCGATTAATTTCAGTGCTTTTACATGCATAACCGAAATCAGTGAAAAGTATTTTTGAGACTATTCAAGATATATTTTACAAACAAGTGCCATCCTTTAGCCTGGCTCAGGCTACTTAGCCTTAGACCACTCTGTCCACTTACTAGTAATGTCAGTTATAGTTTTGAAGCACATTGTTGAAGGTGGTGCTGGGTTTCTAGTGGTGACAAATGCAGCTTCACATGTTGGTGCATTTCTTCCAGCAAGGAAACTATATAAAGTATATATTTGATTATCTAAATAATCATGCTCCACTTAATAATGTGTTTAACCATACATATAATTTATGTATGTATGTGTGTGTGTGTGTATAGAGAGATAATCTCTCTCTAGATATCTTTTTATATAGATATATCTCAATATAAATATATATTTTTTATATTCCTGAACAATTCCTTACAGGTCTTTATCGTGAGCTCCTGTATCCTGAGCAACGTTTAGAGCTCTAGCCATATTTAATAGTGGTATTGTTTGGAGAAAGCATAAGTGTTTTTTTGCTCTTGAATCGGGTACAGGAAAAGGAGTGTCTGGCTTTTGTAGGTTTGAGAGGAAAATGCATTTCTGTTTTGAAACGGATTCTATTGTGATTCCTGAGAACTTTATCGTGGCTGTTAATTACTGTCAATTATTTGAAAATACAGAAGTTAGCTTTTTGTTTCAATTAAAGTATCTTTCAAGTGTTTTTGGCTTTCCTTAATGCTTTGATTTGACCTTCTTTTTGTCTTTACAAATAACTGAATGACAAATACAGGTAGAATGCATTTTTCTCAACACAATTATAAATCCATTTTTATTGTGCTTTAAAACGATATGTATGTGTTAATCCAGTCGTATCTATGTTCTCCTTGCTGATCTCTATGAAGTGGACCGTGCAGGTTAGCATCTTCTGCCCAATTCATGATATTTGGTATAGAGAGCCCTTCGCTTGCAGGTTTACACTGGTGATATACTGACTGCTACAGCTGGGTACATAGCCTCAGAGGAGTGAGGAAGATGGGGAAGTCTCGGGGCTGACACTTGGATACCACCACTTAATGGCGTACGCTACCTGTTGTGAAATATAGGCCAGAGCCTGTCGCAGAATACCTAGGCTGTAAAAATTTTTTTTTATTTAATTAGTGATAATACTAAATACCTAATGTTTGGAGCATTGTAAAATGTGACAAGTTCTTGAGACTGAGGGAGGGTGTTAATAATCAAGATGGGCATACATGCACCAATCCCCTATTCTATTAGCAGTTACAGTTTAGGCTGGCAGTCATATTACAGATGAAAAGATTAGGGGTGGAGCACCAATTTGTGATATTTGCCAGACCTGAGCCTGTTACGAGCAGTTTAGTGACATGGCCTAAACTGTGCAGGTGTGCAATCCTACAATTGGGAACCTAGTTATATGTATAGAAAGAAGTCAGTGGACTTTTTACCAATCAGATTTATTGACAAACTTGATAAAGAGCTAAACCGTACAATTTGGATACTTATCAGGCATTGTGCTCATTTTGTGTCCACATGTAATATTACAGTACGTGTGCCTCATGCTTCAGTGTTTTTAGACCTTTTTGTCAGATGTAAAATTACAAGCATTTCATTTCAGTATACCATAGCAACAAGTGTCAAAGGATTTTTTAGAATATTACATTAAGTTTATGCAAAGAGTCAATATTTGCAGTGGTGACCCTTCTTTTTGAAGACCTCTGCAATTCCCCCCCTGCATGCTGTCAATCAACTTCTGGGCCACATACTGACTGATGGCCGCCCATCCTTGCCTAATCAATGCTTGGAGTTTGTCAGAATTTGTGGGTTTTTGTTTGTCCTCTCGCTTCTTGAGGACCACAAGTTCTCAATCGGATTAAGGTCTGGGGAGTTTACTGGCCATGGACCCAAAACTTTGGTGTTTTGATCCCCAAGCTACTTATCACTTTTACCTTATAGCAAGTTGCTCCATCATGCTGGAAAAGGCATTGTTCATCACCAAACTGTTCTTGGGTGGTTGGGAGAAGTTGCTCTTAGAGGATGTTTTGGTGCCATTCTTTATTCATGGCTGTGTTCTTGGGCAAAATTGCGAGTGAGCCCACTACCTTGGCTGAGAAGCAACACAACACATGAATGGTCTCACTATGCTTCACTGTTGGCATGACATAGGACTGATGATAGCGCTCAACTTTCCTTCTGCGGACAAGCGTTTTTCCAGATGCCCCAAACAATCTGAAAGGGGATTCAACAGAGAAAATGACTTTACCCCAGTCCTCAGCAGTCCAATCCCTGTATCTTTGCAGAATATCAGTCTGCCCCTGATGATCTTCCTGGAGAGAAGTGGCTGCTTTGCTGGCCATCTTGACACTAGGCCATCCTCCAAAACTCTTTGCCTCACTGTGTGTGCAGATGCACTCACTCCTGCCTGATGCCATTCCTGAGCAAGCTCTGCACTGGTGGTGCCCCGATCCTGCAGCTGAATCAACTTTAGGAGACAGTCCAGGTTCTTGGGTGCCCTGAAGCCTTCTTCACAACTATTGAACCTCTCTCCTTGGAAGTTCTTGATGATCCGATAAATGGTAGGGCAACACGGTGGATAAGTGCTTAGCACTTCTGCCTCACAGCACAGCAATGATGACAGCATGTGCTTCCTTGCAGAGAACCATGGCTAACAGAGTAAGAACAAAAATTTCAAGCACTACCCTCCTTTTTAAAGCTTCTGGTCTGTTATTGTAACTCAATCAGCATGACAGAGTGATCTCCAGCCTTGTCCTTGTCAACACTCTCACCTGTGTTAATGAGAGAATCACTGACCTGATGTCAGCTGGTCCTTTTGTGGCAGGGCTGAAATGCAGTGGAAGTGTTTTTTGGATGAAGTTCATTGTCATGGCAAAGAGGGACTATGAAATTATTTGAAATTCATCTGATCACTCTTCATAACATTTTGGAGTATATGCAAATTACCATCATAGAAACTGAGGCAGCAGACTTTGTGAAAAATATTTGTCTCATTCTGAACTTTTGGCCACAACTGTAAGAAGAAACCACTGCATTATCAACAATAAAACAAGAAAAAATAAGCCCATTGTATACACCAAGTAGCAATGAACTTCTAAAGGTGATGTTTAAAATATGCTGTTTATTCTTATACATATTAAAACAAATACACATAAAAATGTTCCGGCCAGAACATTCATAAATTACATATTGCACAATGTAAACAAAGAAATACCCCTAATAGAGTTAACATAGTCCAAAAGCTAAAAGACTTCCTTCAATATCTCTATTAAACAAGCAAAATAAATGCAGACATTTCTGATTCTATTGTCTACCTTCTATTTCCCTGTTTTATGTATGTACTGTTTTTCCTTCTGTACGGTGCTGCGGAGCACTGTGGCGACTTACAAATCTATGATAAAGGCAATTTTGGTGTTAATATATTCCTTATGAGGTTATCATGAACCAAAGTTTTAGAGATTTTCTTCAGTGTCTTTAGGTAGACCAATCGATAAGTATTAGGATTGTCACAAAGCATTCCAGTATATTAATATCCGTGCGAGTATTATCCTTGGTTGGGGTTTTTTTTTTTATTATTAAATATCCGATATGTGGGTCCCAACCAGGGCCGTAACTAGGGCTGTGCGACAGGGGCAACCGCCCAGGGCGCAACGCTGAAGGGGGGCGCAATTTAGGAATATTTTAGGTTAATTTGGTTAAAATTGAGGGCTAGGGGGGCGGCATTTGTCTTTCTCGCCCAGGGCGCTAGAATTCTAAGTTACGGCTCTGGTCCCAACATATACACATTCACCAATTATCAGTACTGCCACTTCCCTTGTAGAGTCAATAATATGTATGGTAAACATATAGATAACGAACAACTGTTTAATATACCACTTCTATAACCAGAGTTCCTCTTCTCTGTGACTGATCGGTTACTGAAAAGGTGCAGAGAAAATATTTCAGATGTAGAGCTTTGTTGCCACCTAATGTTTGCTAGTGGTAATCATAAGTTTGAGTTCAGCATTCGTGCAACTAATTACCTATTTTCACAAGCTCATCAGTGGAGATGGGGGAATGTGCGACACATATGAAGTTTCATGGTGGAACAGGCTGTTTGGTAGAGGTGAGAACTTCCAGTGACTCATTTGAGTTTTGATTTTGCCTCAGGTGGTGGCAATGTCTTTTGTCCTTCTTCCTGACCAAGTGTAGACGCTGGTGACTGCATGACCACTGTGTATCACTAGTGTTTTCCTAATGTCAATGGGTAACAACATTAAGGTGCAAATATTTGTTTCCAATTGTAGTAGGAGGTGAACATTGTGCAGAACAATTTTGAAGGTTTTTGCTAATCTTTATCCGCTTTCAAGCTGCTTCGCTTTATCCTAATTTACGGTATTTCATGACCCATTGAGGAAAAAGTGAATGCTCGTGAAAACTTGAAAGGCAAATACTGTTACGTTTGAAGTGAAACTTCTTTACTGGTACCTAGTTAAAAGCTTCTCTGGAGATTAAAAAAAAACAAAAAACAAAAAAAACAAAACATAACTGATGTGACGTCATGTACTTCATCCGCTCTGTTTTAATCCACCAAGCCCTGTGTGATCGTTGTGATCCACGCTGTCACACTTATCTGCTTCCCTGTCCCTCCTGCTGCTTTCCTTGTCTGTAGTTCTCTCCACTTCTCCCCTGTGCCCTCCTTCACCCTCTCTAGGCCTCCGCCATATAGTCCTCTGAAGTGAGTCCCATAAGCTCAGTGCTGAAGTGACAGAGCGGCACAATCGCGAAAGGCATAGAAGTTAAATTGCGCACACTAAATTCTTCGCAACTCCCAACAGGTTTTTGTTGGTCATAAATGTCATCGGGAACTGTTGTATTCACTATGTACAATAATGAGTGCTGTACCTTGATGCATATGGACACACACATATGGCTAGGTCTGGCTATTCATCACTTAGGCCAAACAGTTGGCTTTCATGTGGTACACACTGTTGCTCAAATACACTGATAGTTCTCATCAGATGGATTTTAATTGCTGATTGTTTTGTGCACATACATGTTGCAACTTGAGGCTGAGTAATCTTGGCCAACGAAGACATTTTAAACCAAGTGGGTATATGCAATGTAACTGAAACAATGTAATGTGTTAAATGGGTCTTAAAATATTCCCTAGGAGCAATATGCAAATAAACCTCTCTAATTCTGGAACAGAGTTTTAGATAATGTTGATTACATGTCGGCTATTGTTTAGTTAATGGGTCAGTTCTGACTTCATGTTCTGCACTATGGGGATGTAGTTGCAATGTCGACAGTTAACTGCACCATGAGGTTGATTGTTAAAACGTCAGTCAGTTGGTGCACTAAAGATCCCTGCTGTGATCCTTAGTGCACCAAGGAAAAATGTAAATTAACACACGTGTAACTTTTTATTTCAATTAAAAAAAACAAAACACACCTTCATTCAATCTCTTTATTTTTCGCCTACATCCAGGGTATTCATCTGTAATATGCCCATAGATCCTTGGAAAAATACAAAAACCCCTGATAGATGATACAAGTCTAGCACCTAAGAGCTGCTGGCGCAAAATGAGCTCTTAGCGGCATTAGTCATATTTATAACAATCCCTGAGTTTAAACCATATAAATCCCCCATGTTATATATGGCCACTGCTGTTTTAATATTCCGTTTCTTCCCTTGTATTGTTTTAAATATAGGTGCTTTAAGTCTACATGTTGATGGTCTACTTTACAACCCTGTCTACATTTTGCATGATGACCTTTTAACTGTGTCCACATTATGAACATGTACACATTCTGACTGTCGGCCTTATGATGTAGACATTTCACTGCCAACATTTTAACTGTCAACTTTTCATACCCAACCTGCACTATGAACCTTAAAATAAAGCTAATCACTATAATAACAGCTACTTTTGCAACCATTTAGTTATTAAACATCATAGTCCAACTGTTTGAGGTATGTATTTATATTTATGACTTTATGCCCACAGGAAGCTGTGGGGTACAAAAAAACAGTCTTGTAGAAACACCTCTAGTTGGAGAAGTTTGCTTTTAAAAGAACTGTCAAATACTCTCTAAATACTTAATATTTGTTTTAGCTAATGTCAGATTAAATTGAATATACAGGACTAATGCTTTCTATGACTTTTTTTGCTTTTCAGTTTGGTCTACAAGAAAAAAGTGAAGATGTTGGTCGTTCTGGCATTTATTATCATTTTCCACGTAACCTCAATAGCATTGCTATTCATCTCTACAATTGACAATGTGAGTCATCACACTGCTGCTTTACACAGTGCTCCTGTTTAATCCTTGTTCTCAGACTGACAGAATAATTATACGTTGTAGTTGTTTGGATTTGTTTTACTAAATCTAGTTATAAAACATGATTTGGAAATATGATCCCGTTAAACTGGTAAAGAAAACATGTACTTATTCAATATTATATTGAGATACTATCTTTCCTATAAAATCTGTGAATTATTATTTGTCACAAAAAAGCCTAATGCAAACAGGTGTGTGTGTGGTGTGTTTTTTTTTTTTTTTTTTTTGAGATTCTCCTATCTACATAAGTTGCTTGCTTCTCCTTAGGGGGGAATTCAATTTGGCGCGTTACTCGTGAAAGTAAATTTCCGATAGTCTGGTAACTTTAACACGGATTTCTGCTCGTGGCTTTCAGAGCTGCGAGCAAAAATCAAAGTTGAAATTCCCGAACAAACGGTAATAGTGCACGGGCTGCGTTACTTTCATGAGTAACGCAAACAATTGAATTTCCACCTTAGAATCCAAACTGTCTGACAGATAAAATTTGCCTCACCGCAGTATTGCTTATTAAACTGATATAGAGCAAATAGATTAAGTTTTTACACCTATTGCCCTGGGTAAACTAGAGAAATGAAGGGGAAAAATTAGGTTGCATTGCCTTAAAAATATGTATGCTGTTAAAATTGGTTGTTCTTTTCAACAGACTGGTCTCCACAGATCACCTGTCTTGTGTCAGATCAGACGCCTATTATTTAAGCACTAACAACTTTTCACTTCCCCTAGTGTGCTTCTTAAAGGCACACTAACGTTGTTTTCTTCCTGATTTTTGCTTTTGTGGTTGTCTAATGTAAATATTTACAGATTAATGCATAATCTGTTTATTATAAAATATTTTTTCTATAAAGGTGTTATAAAAGTTACTGGCAAATTGGCTTGATAGTTTTGGGGGACACACATCAGTATCATTGTTCCAGTCTAATTTGATAATTTTTATGCAAATATGACCAAGCAGTTTAAGTAGTAGACACAACTCCCTAAAATTTTGTATACATTAAATCAATCTCCCCAGATTAAAAGGTCACAAGCCAGTAAGCTAGTTCATGGCTCAGCATAAGACTATTATACATAAAAGTCAAGGATTGCACGCACATGCAAAAACACTCGGCAGTGCTCTTTTTAGGTTAACGTTCCTTTTTTTTTTTTTAATCGTTAAATAAAAAATACATTTTAACATGAAATATATTCCACAGGCTTGGTGGGTCGGAGATGATTATTATGTTGACATATGGAAAACCTGTTGGACCAATACTACATTAGGGTGTTCAGAAATTACAAATGGAAGCCAATGTAAGTTCTAGCATGTTCCTATGCATTATGGGGGGGGGGGGGGGGGGTGGTTTCTGCACAGGATGATTCTTTTTAAGGCTTTTCACATTTTCTATATTATGTTCTCATCAGCTTTTCAGGCTATCCAAGCAATTCAGGCGACTATGATCCTGTCCACAATTCTCTGCTGTATTGGACTCTTAAGCTTTGTTCTTCAACTGTTTCGGCTTAAACAAGGAGAGCGATTTGTGTTAACTGCTATCATCCAGATGTTGTCATGTGAGTACTGTAATGATTTTGTAGGTTTGCATTTTTTTTTAATTTATAAACTTTTGTCAAGAAGCTGCCTATTCTCGGCGTAAAGGAGGACAGAAACTTTGCTGCATAGTGAACTTCATTCTCTGTATATTTTGAAATTATTAACAGAAGTCAGTAGCTAAGATAAAATATTAGTCACGGGCTGCACAGTGCTCCTTGGGGCTTATTTAGAGTTAGATGTTAATTTTACCTAGATGTTGTATTTGCAGTCAAGCAAACCATCTTGTTCTGCAAAGGGTGGAAATCCCCCCCCCCCATCCTCAGCATTTGAGAGTTGGGTGAAGCCATGTAAGTCAGGTTGTGCATTTTACAACACGAGCACAGAATGTTTTTTCCCAGTTGTACATTTTCCACCCTGAAGCTGGGTTGCTTGTAACTCTACAGGGAAAATTTACTTATACACTATATCACCTCGCGGCTGTCTGGAACAGTCCTCGGAGATGCACCGTGGACTGATTTTTCTAAAGTCTACACTCATTTTCCCTTGTGTCCCATAGAAATGCTAGGGGAAAATGGGTGGATATCCTGTACTGTATTGGCTGGAATTGAGACAATGTCTGGCAACTTGTGGCTCCTTGAACACCACCCCCATCCCTGCTAAATAAGCCCCGTGTCTCTTCCTGAGACATGGAGTTATGATTACTAAACTATGGGTTTGAAAAAGTGGAGATGTTGCCCAGGGCATCCAATCAGAGACTAGTTACCATTTATTTAGTACGTTTCTACAAAATGACAGCTAGAATCTGATTGGTTGCTTTAGGCAATAACTCCACTCTTTCAAACACACAGTTTAGTAAATATATACCATAGTATACATTTCAGACTTGACTGCCCATTAACACTGCAGTACCCTTACACAACTGATTAAATAGTTGAAGAATAATTTATTTTACAATAATTATGGTACATTTTTATCAGTATAAAAAATAGATCTGCAAATGGAACATCGAATTGACAGTTACTGAACTGTAACCATGCGACCATATATGAACCTCATCTCAGTTGCACAGATGTGAAGCACAGGCTGTTATGTGTGTTTTTAAATATATATAACAGGAATTTGTTATCTGTTGATATAACCTGTGTTGAGATGCTGATCAGAGAAGCAAAGTTTGACACCATCCTGGCCTGGCACTCATCTAGCCTAACTAAGATCAAGTTTTAAAGGAGAAAAAAAAAAATTGTTTGAGCAATTAGCACAGCTGTAGCTGGCTTGCATTTCTCTCGCTATATCTTAGCATTCACTCTAAGGGAAAAGGTGCTGGGAGTTTCCTACACAAAATTGGGTTTCTCACAAACTATAAGGAAATACAGTTTTATTAACGGAACCAATCTTGATGCCTTCCAATAACAAACCCGTAGCAGTCTGCCACTACACTTATTTCATGTTCCTGGGCATTGTAACTTGGAAATCTTTGTTTTCCTCTCATTCCCGGCTTCATTCTCAACATCATGCTGCTCTTTCTCTGACCACTACCCTTTCACTTGCTATTTCTGCTTTCTAGAAACATTCTCACCTCTACTTTCTGATTACTTCACTCATGTCGCTGCTCTCCTGCCACTTATTTCCCCTCCCACACTATTTTCTCATGCCTTTGCCATTGTGCTGCTCTACCATAACATTGCTGTGCCAAAATATTGCCTGCCTGTTGATTTACCACTTTGATTACCTTGCCACTGTCATACCTCCCTTGTTACCATTCAAACTTCTACAGTACCTAGACACCATCGTGGCCCTTGCACCATCCTGGACTTTGCCCAAATAGGCCTTTGCACCATCTGGACCCTTAAGGATGCTGTTGTACCACCTAGGCCCTGCCACCATCATGGCCTTAGTATCTTGAAGACCTCTGCACCATAGAGAACCCTACTATGCCTACTGTTCCCATTTCCTCATATTGTCTCTTATTATATTCACCCCCTGTTTGGAATGTTAGCTCTCACGGGTAGGGTCCTCTTACTGACGTCTCAGGTCTGTCCACTATGTCCTCCCCCCTCTCTCTTTCTCTTATGCTAAATTGTTTTTGTATGCCATGCGATTTTTGTTGTTAATTACATCCATTATTCTGCTTATCTGTACCCATTGTTCTTATCAGTATGTATTTAGGTAATTTTGTATGTTCTAAGCACTACATATAGCTCTGCGGAATACTTGTGAGGCCTATATAAATAAAAAATAATAAATAATATGCAGTAGATGCCATTTGCTTGCCTGCTGCTCCTTATGTTCAAAGGGGCAGATGGGGAAGTGAAGGGGTATGTAACCGTAAACCAATTGGACGCAGCGCTGTACCCCTGGTGTAAGATACAAACTGATAATGCCTAATTTCCTAACTGCGTTTTTATCCCACCCTCTGACATATTCCAAAATATTTCTGTGGCTGCTAAATTGCACAGATTTGACGACCTATGTGTATTACTTGTATCTTGAGATGTGTCCTACTTCGCATACTATGTAGAATATGTGCCATTTTTAGGGATGAAATTTACGCCTGCTTTTTAGATGGAAATTGCATCCTACACTAATATAACAATCAACTGTGAATCTCTTATTTTCAGCATATGAGCCTCATATCTATACTATGTAGAGTGTATTTTTTTTATTTTCATGGCAGTGTTATGATCATACTAACAAAATTCTGCACCAGAGATGGGTCCGGGAGCCAGTTCAGCCTCCTGTTTAATTTAGAAAGTGCCATGTTCTGATTGAATATTCAGAAGTGAAGAGTTTGCATTAGCACTACAAAGTACAAAACAATATTTTGCACAGAGAACAGCTGGACTGAATTTAGCTAATTGTTTAAGGTTGTGGACACCAGGCTGTAGTCTACCCTCTTTCACTTCCTTTTCACCCTTTGCAGAAAAAAAAAAATATAGATTCTCCAATTCTGCCACAAAGCACAATAGTGACACTATCCTTAAAACAAACAAAAAAAACCAAAACATTTGCATGGGCTGGCTTTATTTCTATTCCAGCAGTTCATTTGCTTATTAAAGAAAATAAGTTTGGCATGCATACTATGCAGGAATAGAGTTTTCTTTCAGTCTTTGCTGTCACCTAAGGAGAGGGTGAGGGGTCAGATTAACTAACTGATTTTTAGCATTTAAAATTGTTAACTCTAATATTTTTATGTTTTTTTTTATTTTAATCTTTCCAGGTCTCTGTGTTATGGTTGCTGCATCAATCTACACTTCCATGCATGATCAATTCCATCCGAATCTCAACTTAAAGAAAGGCACATTTGGATATTCGTTTATCCTAGCCTGGATTGCCTTTGCTTTTACCTTAATTAACAGCATCATGTACTTAATACTTAGAAAACGTAAATAAGCCATAGTACCAGCTAAATAAATTCTATAACTACACAAACCAAATCCAGATAACCATTTTGTATATAATCATTTTAATTTGGATTTTGTAGTAAAAGGTAATGTTTCCTAAAACATGTACTGTTTGTTTGTTTGTTTTTTTCTTAGCATGTTTACAGCTAAGACTTTGAAATATTATACAAATATCCTGCAACATTTTCCCTTTTTGGGTTAATGGGAAAGAAGGATAATATTGCAATACATGTGTAATATTTTACAACTTGAACTTTTTTGTTTTAATTTTATATAAGTATATTTTTGTTGTTTAGACTTTTAGATTTAACAAACATTAGTTACATTTTTTTATTGTGCGGAGGGGGTTGGTGGGTTTGCGAATAACACATCAAGCTTGCAGCCTGTATGAAATTAGAGCCAGTAATTCATTTAGACATCAAAAATAGTTGGCTGACATTTAGAAATGATATACATAATTTTGAACAACATCACAGTGGCTATGTGTGTGTGAAATACACTTTTTGGTCCTAAACTTGGTGAAACGGTTAAATGTGTTGGGGTTTTTTATGCCAGTTTGGCTAAAGTGTATACAATTAATGATGACCATTGCCAGTATCCATTGATAGGTAAACTGCAAGACCAGCTGTTGCTGAACTACATTTCACATAAAGCATAGCATGATGGATAAAACATGACTATTCCCTGGTGTTGCCAGTTAGACGTTCCTTGCGAGTTTAAATTTCGTCTACAAAGACATTTTGTTGCTTCAGTATAATTATTATTGAAAGATTTGCTACTTTATTGCCAGATATTTACATTTAAAATCTTGAACTCTGTACATATATATAGATGCAAATTTGTTTCTAGATTTTTGTTTTGCATGTAGTTTTAGAATCTAGGTAAGAAATGTGGTCTTTGTATTGTTATAAAACAACCATTGCTTTAAAAATGAAATTGTCATGTGTTTATTTTTAACCTTACATTTTCAGATAATGTATTGCCTGTATACTTATGGTGTTCTATCCTGTGCTACTAAAATGAAAGTTGCCCTAGCTCACAGGCCTGGATTTGTGTAAAAAGACTGGGACAGTTTTTATTCTACTTCGTCATTATGGGTAATTTACAGAGCATATAATACACAAGTCTACACTGCTGCTTATTTGCACATGGGTGCTTCGAAAAACTTCAATGTTTTGCAGAACCTAAGTCCACAAAAGCATGAGTAGGACATTTAAAAACATGTACTGATGTAAATTGTGACATTGGAAGTCTTGCCGTGGCTGTAATAGACATCGGCTTTGCAATATAATATAAAGTTTAGATAAGGTATCGCCTATTATATGGCGTATATTAAAAATAAAATCATATATATCAGTGTAAACAGTGTTTGCGGGATTGACATGCTGCAGCACAGAAAAAAAATCAACATAGGGCAGTGTTTCCCAACCCTAGTTCTCAAGTACCCCTACCAGTGCATGTTTTCCATATCTCTCTGCTGGAGCACAGGTGTACTCATTACTGACACATTTTGAAAGATCCACAGGTGATATAATTATATCACTGGTCACCTGGAAAACCTGCACTGTTAGGGGTACTTGAGGACTAGGGTTGGGAAACACCGGCCAAGGGCATCAAACAATGTAAATGTTAGTAAACCTTTTGCGTTTTAGGAGTGGGGTGTGTGTGTGTTTGTGTGAACATATAACACCTTCATGTAAGATCATAAGAAAATAAATAACAATTGGCTAGGGTGAAAAGTGCTACAAAGCTCATGGAGGGAAAAGAAGGGAGCGAGTATGTGGGCTGCTAAAATTGCAGGAATAAAATACTTCTGAGACCAAGATATTAACAGCGCAGACCATATTGTATTTGTTGGATAATTCTTTGTGCCATGAAATAACTCCTGCCACCTCCTCACTATGTGTGTATTAGACCAAATCCTGGCAATCTCACAGGACAAAGACATGTAGATAAAAACAGCACCACAGGATTTCAGCAGGGAAAAAATATTTGTATTCACAAAAATGCACATACGAGTCATGCCATGGCCTCTTTCTTAATCCCAGTGGTGCATTAACTACTTCCCCATATCTTGGCTGTGACTGCTGAATGTAAAACTTAAGTGACTGCTTCTTTGGAGTCTAGCCTTTCACTGAGACCATATGGTTTTGGCAGTTGGCTAAAACAAAATGTATTACTATGTTATGCTGAGAGCAAGCCTTGTACACTTTTTTTCCTGTACGTATCTTCGTGGCAGCCAAATGTCTAGTCAGCGGGCAAAAAAATGCTGATTGACCCAACAATGATCTCTAATAAACTAATTTTCTCATTAAACTTATAGACATATTTAGCATTCTTTAATAGAACATTTGGTAGAAGTGTTAATTAGAGAGGACCCTAAAACTAGTCACAGTATAGGAAATTGTACTGGGGTATATTAGAAAGGCCTGCTGGTATTAGATATGGAGTCCAGTCAGATGGCTGGTGCTGCTCCTTCATGCACTCATGTGATTGACAATGAGCACTGTGGTTGTGTAAATTTTATGGCTGCTCGTCAGGAGAGAGGAGCCAACAAAGTGTTTTCCAGTGCACTGTCTAGGAAAGTAGAAGTGTGGTCCCCTCCTGTCTGTCACACCTTTTTGCTACCAAGAGGTGAGACTATATGTGACCTATATTTATGTCTGTAATCATCATGATGTGATAACTTGATTTTGGTATCAAAGTTCCTTCTGTGTATCACATCACATGCACAGTGGTGGATTACGAGCAGCTTAGACCTCAGTTGATGATCAAGGTATGGGGAACTATAAACCCCTAAAACTGTTCAGTAGCATTACCACAGATGGTCTAAAGCAGGCCTGTCCAACCTGCGGCCCTCCAGGTGTTGTGGAACTACAAGTCCCAGCATGCCCTTCCAGCTACCAACTGGTTGTCTACTGGCAAAGCATGCTGGGGCTTGTAGTTTCACAACACCTGGAGGGCCGCAGGTTGGACAGGCCTGGTCTAAAGTGCCTTTAGGGGCACCTTACTTGAGTAAGGAGGGAATGTAACAAACAATAATAACAAAAAATCTAGGTAAAACTGCCTTTATGCAAGAAATTCAAGTAACATTAAACCTTAAGTATCCTTGAATTAAGTGTTACTTAACAAACTACACATGTGGAAAACTGATATTTTAAGTAGGACACTGGAGTTAAATAATCAGTTCTGCTGCATATGTAGAAATCTTAAATAATGGCAGTGTCTTACAAAGAAATTCAGTATACAAGTGTGGGTGTTGGGTGAGTTACAGGACTAATTAGAAGATGCCACTGCACTCACACTTCTGCAGGCTCACGTGGGCTAGACACAAACCACAGAGCCCCTGGAAAAACAGCGGCATGGAGGGAAAGGTGCTAATGGACTATAGCTGGTAGTACAGCTTTAAAAAAAAATAATACTATAGGAACAGTATCAAACAAAAGCATTGCATATAACCTATACATACATTTGGAAACATGCACAACAATGCATATAAACTGTTCAATACATTTATATGAAATACACCAATCAGCCACAACATTAAAACCACTGAAAATTGCCGTGAGTAACATTGATCATCTTGTTTCAATGGCACCTGTCAAGGCGTGGGATTTTAAAATGGTCAAGCGTAACGATCTGAGCGACCTTGCCAAAGGTCAAATTGTGATAGCTGGACGACTGGGTCAGAGCATCTCCAAAATGAAAGGTCTTGTGGGGTGTTCCTGGTATGCAGTGGTTAGTGCCTACCAATAGTTGTCCAAGGAAGGACAACTGGTGACAGGGTCATGGGTGCCCAAGGCTCATTGATGCATGTAGTCCAATCCCACAGTAGAGCTCCTGTAGCACAAATTGCCTAAAAACGTTCTTGCTGGCAATTATAGAAATACACAGTGCATCGCAGCTTGCTGCAGCCCAGCCAGAGTGTCCACAACCCATGTCCACTGCCAAAAGTGCCTACAATGGATACCGGAGTGTCAGAACAGGACCATAGAGCAATGAAAAGTGGCCTGGTCTGGTGAATCACGTTTTCTTTTACATCATGTGGATGGCCAAGTGCATCTGTGTCGTTTTGGCTGGGGAAGAGATAGCCCCAGGATGCACTATGGGAAGAAGGCATGTTGGTGGAGGCACTGTGATGCTCTGGGCAATGTTCTGCTCAGAAAACTTCAGCCCTAGCATTCACGTGATGTTACTTTGACACGTACCACCTACCAAAAAATTGTTGCAGACCAAGTACACCCCTTCATGACAAAGGTATTCCCTGATGGCAGAGGACTCTTTTAGCAGGATAATGTGCCCTGCCACACTGTAAAAATATTTCAGAAATTGAGGAAAATTAGAGTTCACGGTGTTAACTTGGCCTACAAATTCCTCAGATCTCAATCTGATTGAGCACCTGTGGGATGTGCGTGGAAAAAAGTCTTGAGCCATGGAGGCCCCACCTTGTAATTTACAGGATCTGCTGCTAACATCTTGGTGACAGATACACTTTCAGAGGTCTTGTGGAGTACGTGTCTCAATGGGTTTGAGTGGAGTTGGCGACATGAGAAGGACCTACACAATATTAGACAGGTGGTTTTAATGTTGTGGCTGATCAGTGTATATTTGTGGTGCACATGCGGAGGGAGAAAGGGCAGAATCAGTAATTCTATATAAAAAAGAAAAAACTAAACTTTTACTTATTTCATATAATGCATAAATATGGTTTACATTCTAAATATATGGTATTCGGGAACTATGTATCTAAAATAAAAACTTTGTTTTTAGTGCACCCAAGAGGGATTCCAGGAACCCCACAAGTTCCATTTCTCAAATGGAAAAAAATAAAAGAGCTGGTAGTTATTTAATTTTAAGAATTAACTCCAGTAGTAGGCTTTTGTCAGTGAAGCACTGTGTAGGTGCAAAATTAAAGGTCTCCATCACTCAGACAGTAAACCTAAAAGTGATTTAGTTGTCAGTAATCCAGAATCTGAAAATAACGAAAATGTAGGCCCCATGCAGCGCATTGCTTGACTCCTCTCTAGCCAGTGGGCAGGCAGACCGCTTACCACACTCTCCTCAGCCTGGTACTGTAATCTACCTCTATACAGGTTCTCTTGTCTGCCTCTTGCAAGTCACACAATGGCCTCACTGGGCCTTCTCCTCAGCAATGGGCTAAGATGCTCTCTGGTGGATTCCAGACCTATAGGGCAGACCACTTGTCTATTTCCAACAGGTCTTTTCTTATATCCTGCCGCCTCAGCAGCTCCTCATTGAGCTTCCTATTGTATTGCATATAGGTGTGGCCACACACATTTTTAACCCTTTATGGGAGAATGCAGAAACACCTGACCACTGTGATGAACTGCTAAATAGTATTAGAAAGTGGCCCAGTTATGTGGTAGAATCATTAGTGTCTTCAACTGTCAGCATACAGGAGGACTCTGTCTGTGGGAAATGTATCTGGATCTCTGGTGACTACGGGCTTGATTCATTAAGGCACCTTAATGCTGATATGTGCGTTTTTTTGCGTAAAATAGCTCTGCGCATGCCCAGAAACAACCATACACTAGAGAACACTGCAATTAATCTTTGAGAGCAAAGGACCCAAACTACAGCCTATGACTTCAGGTGTGGAATGTGGCGGGGGAATGGGCATGTAGTCATTGTATAGTTAGGGTGTGCCAAGCTTGAGTGCAAGCAGCAGCGTCTGATGCAAATTCTGGGCATCGCTAAAGTAAGTGTTTTTCAGTTATAACACTTGCACCAGCTACAAGTCTGGTGTAGGTGCAGATTACCAGTGATGATGGCTATGTAGACAAGGTAGAATGTTTGGTATCAGGAGCAACTTTAAAAATAATTTTATGTACAGTAAACATTAAGAACATATTAATGTATTTTATGGGAATATTTTTTTTTTTTAATGTTTTGTTAATGACTTTTATGAACAGGTGACATTATTTTTTTTTCCTTCGTTTGTGACTTTATATTCCACATCTATGTATTGGACGTATCCTGCAGTGGCTTGTCTGTTAGAACAGAGCAGACCTAGACCCATATTTATCCAGACCTATCTTCAAAACAATCCTTGTTGAATATGGATGAGCATATACCTGATATGTGTATTTTAAAATACACAAAAAAAATAAAAATTTACAATAAGTTTGTTTTGCATTCCTTGATAAATCAGGCCCTACATGTCCTGTCCACCTAATTGACTGATAATCACAGTAATCTTCAGGTAGCCACAAACTTTCACCAGTAATAAAATTATATATAACATATATTGCAATATGTGGAACTAACATTCCCTGTTTTTAATATAGAACAGTACTTGATATAGCATTAATTATGTGTTTGGAGAGTGCAGAGTATCCCTGTGTGTGTGTGTATATAGCTATATATATATATAGTTATATAGTATTAATTAGTGGTGCTACATAATAGTTGCTCTACAGGAGACTGTGTATATTATTATTAGCAGGGCATGTGATATTACAAAATAGCAATCACCAGTCATGTGTATGTAATATATTAAAAGAATCTGTAAAAGAAATATATGAATTAAAAGTCCATTTTATTTGTACAAATAAAAATTCAAATATTGCGTTTCAGCTGCCCCAATTGAAATTTGTAGCCAAGATACCAAGCCCCCTGTACACTGCAATACGAAGTGTGCATAGTTGACAGTTCTAAAAACTCCTACATACTGGGCTTCATTAACATAGAACAGAACATCATAATAGTTCCTCATACATTCTAAAAAGAAAAAAAAAAAAAAGATGTATAGTATATCTACACTAAATGTGTAAATTGAGTGGAACCAAAGCGCAAAAAATTAAAAATGCATAAAAAAATTCCACAGATACCTAAAAAAAAACAAAACAAAACACGATGGTAATTGCGTCAGCAAAAACAATGACATAATGCCCCATTCATGGAAAATCAATACCATTTCATTATAGAGATATGCTAAAACTGATTAAATTAAAAATCAAAATGTGTATACATATTTAAAAAAAATGCACAATTTGTTGCTGTAGCCAGCAGTTTATTTCATGACCGCAGTCAGTGACTTGCCCCATTTCTGTGAAAGTCCTTCCAATGTTGCAACATCCAGAGAGCAACTTACATGTTACAGAGAAGCAAACTAAGGTTGCTAAAACCCATGGACCTCAATATGCGATTAAAGTCCACAAACTATGACAAAAAAAAAGTCTAAACATTTATGTATGTCAATATTTGATACATGTGATTTATATGTATATGTTTGTTGATTGTTTTATCTGACTTGCATAAATAAATTGTACACCAAAATACGACTACCAAAGTAAAACAATGACAAATCAAAATTAGAAAAATAAAAATCCCAGCATAGTATTTGGAGAGCTCACAAGAAATTTCAGTGTAGAGCGCAGAGTGGTCCCAGCAGATTAGACTTTGGCTGAGGGAGCTGCCCTAGCATGGAGAGCAATGGTCCTGAAACCTGCTGCTTGAAAGTTCGCTGTGCATCTGGTCAATGCGATAAATATTTTTAATGTTTACCTTCAGGTGTTTATTAGAAGTTAGAACTGAAAACATACAGCAAAGATCACAGCAATCGGCCTCCTTTAGCCAGAAAATAGCTCAGAATAGCTTGGACCCATCTGCACATATAATGTATCTCACATTCTGTCAAAGCATAGCAACATATATATATTTGTGAATGTTACATGTACCTCTCTTATACAAAGCTAGTTGAATTTACATGTTATAACTTCAAGGCTAGTTAAATCACAACTTTTAAACAAATCTGGCCTAATAGTATAATAAACAGTTTGTATGTTTTGTTTACTCCATAGATGGAATCTTACACACTTCAGTGCATAAATGATGGAAAGATTTTACAGTAGACATCATGTACTGTTTATTACAAACCTATTTCTTCATTCTATTAATGTATTGTATTTTTAACTATGCCTTTGTGTCATGGATGCTGCATTGACGTTTTTGATTTATCTGCATGTGGCACCATACAATAAGTGCCGACGTTTGCTTAATTTGCATATTTTGGCTGCATAAGTAAGCTAACAAGGCCAGTGGATGTAGGATTGTCAAATCAGATCAGTAATCTGTTAATAGTTGTGTTTTCTAACTTCCAAAAGTAACACCAATGAAAAGTCTGATATAAATGGTTAGAAATTTTAGAAAAAAAATATGTAATATGAACATCAGTCCGTGCTAAACTTACAGAGAGGTGGTAGTGGGCAGCCCCTTCATGTCCTTGTATATCGCTTGGTGGAGGATCCCTCCACTCATTGCAGCTCCCTGTGTCACCTGAAGCCAGGAGATGGAATGTGGCGATTAGCAGACTGAGGTGCTGCAGCTGCCTTCTGATAGAATCCATGCAGTGCCATCTAACTAATGGAAGATGACCCATGGGAGGGGCCCTTTACCTGCTACATGATGTAGTAGTAAAAATGACCTAAAACTGTAAAATTAAATCCCATTACAAGCACCTGAATAGAACACTTTGGGGTAGATTCAATTCCTGCGCATTATTACCGTTACTACGGTAATTTTAACATGGATTTTTAATCGAGGCTCACAGAACTGTGAGCAAACATCAGCATTTAAATTACTGTAACGGTAAAAATGTCCAGCTATTACCGTAGTCTAAAGAACAACGCAGGGATTTGAATCTGCCCCTTTATAGGATACATTTTTTTTCTTTAAACCAGAACCTTTTCACATTCCATGACAGGGCAATGCCTTTGGGATTTTGCACTTGAGCAAGTCTTAGTTCAGGCTTCTGTGGCAGCTTCAACATTTCAAGATCAGGTTTCAGTGGGGTTTTCAGATCAAATTCACTCGGCTCAATCTTTTTTCACAGTAAGAAACAATTATCGAAGTGGACATTTATAAGTGGCGGTATGAAAAATGTAAATGGGAATGTAAGTGAATGTAATTTAATAGTTTTGCAATGACGGCAGTAGGAGAAGTGGTGGTATGGCAAACCACCGTAAACACCCCAACTTCAACCACTGGTAAGAAATAAAAAATAACAAAATGATAAAAAATAAATATATTAAAGCATAGATATTGTAAACATCTAAATACTTTAGTCACACATTAATCATGCTGCAGCATTAAAAAAAAAGCTTTGTGGGTTTCTGAACTAAATACTAGACTTAAGTTCTCAGCTTCTGGACAGAAAAAACTATACTGGACAACTTAGTGCAGTAGAATAGCAATCGTCACAAGTAACAAATTATTAAAAAATATCAAGCATAACAAACAAACAAAACTCAATATGAGTGAAAACTACTCATGTACATTGCACAGCAGTTATAAAAAGCAGACCAGCTATATTTTCTTTGAGGAGTTTAGTTGCTTTACCGTAGTTGACTGTATATCACAAAGTGGTCCAAAGCGTCCACAGGCATCTTTGGCTCTCATCGCAAAATAATATGTTGTGTCATCAACAAACTGTGTGAGTGTACAAGCCATTGGTAATGGCAATGCTTTGATTTCACCTATCTTTTTCCATAGTTTTTTTTTTCTGTTTGGATCCTCTTGATGAACATACAGACAATAGGCAATAGCAGGTGAGCAGCTAGGATCAACACTTTTCACATTCCATGACAGGGCAATGCCTTTGGGATTTTGCACTTGAGCAAGTCTTAGTTCAGGCTTCTGTGGCAGCTTCAGCATTCCAAGATCAGGTTTCAGTGGGGTTTTCAGCAAGGCCACTGAGTCATGAGGATTCTGTGCGAGAAGAAAACATACATATTATAATGAATGTCATTGTAAAATATCATTAAAAAAAAAAAAAAGTATTAAGTAAATTAATGAGACTGACAAAAATAGAAGTGCCCACTACACATTACATATTAGAGGACAAATTAACCACCGCCTACAGTCTTTAATTTGCTGACAAGAAGAAATTACAGAATTTTCCAAATAGTAGTTTATTCCTTACTAGCCCAGTGCCAGGTGGCGGCAGCAAAGGCACATAAAATCCTGGGATGCATAAAAAAGAAGATCAATGCATGTGATGCAAAAATATTATTACCATTGTATATGTCATTAGTTGGCAGACATCTGAAATATGGGGTACAGTCACTGCCGTAACTAGACATTTTAGTGCCCTGGGCGAGACAGGGCACAGGCGCCCCCCATCTAAGTGGGAGCGACATTTGCTGAATGGGTGTGGCCAACCTAATTTGGGGGTGTGGTTGGCACTTTACTGAAAGAATTATGTTACACATATTTGCAATTGCATGATAAGCCATATGTATGATTATATATTTAGTACAGTAGCTTTAGTTCTATTTCAGATAAAAGGAAATACCAATTTATGGATTATATTATACTCCCTATGAATTGAGGCAACGTTAGCTCTTCTCTGTAGAATTAAAGAGACTAGGTCCTAATAACATTGGAGATTGGTGCTTTATCTCAGTTGCCTTAGGATATTGCATCTTTAGACTAGAAGAACATTAAGATGTTTAGGTGCTTGTATGTTTGGAACCATAACGAATGTTGGACCCTATCCGAAGAAAGCCACATGTCAACTGGTGACTAAAACGTAAATTACAATCCAGCAAAACTTGTCTGCAATTCAGTGACAGCTTTTTTAATTCTCTTGTGTCCGATGCTGCTAGATCTACTTGGGTGATTAAATCTGGCAGAGATGACTCTTCAGAGTCAGAATCATGAGAGTACGGCTGTCACCCTCTGCAGGAATCTGCCCCTTTTTGTGATATCTGCCTCTCGGCAAAGAAATCTTGCAGTCCTTTTGTTTGCAATTTCTTCTGTATCTCGTTTCTTCTACATCATAGGAGCTGGTATTATTGATTTTATGCAGGACACAGTAGAAATCTCACGCTGTGTGTCTCCTGTATCTAATTTATATCTTGTGCGGTCTCCCATCCCAGCGCAGGTATTCTGTGTGGCAGGTGGATTTGGGAGCTAAGGTTCTTGTGCAGGAAACTTGGCGAACTTCCGGCATTTGGAACGCATATGCGTTCCAAATGCCGAACTTCCTGCTTTCGGTGGAACGCATATGCGTTCCACTGCTTCTAATGTCGGTAATGAGTTTTTGTGTGTGTGGGAAGCTGGCGATATAGCTGGCTATATCGCCAGCTATATGTGGTTGTCATTGAGCCAGGGCACATAAGCAGGTAGCGGGCTGCTGCGCCCTGTTGGGCTTGCGCCCTGGGCGACGGCACCGCCCGCACCTGCCTAGTTACGGCTCTGGGTACAGTTTTGAGCACCTCTTTGTAAGCAGTAGAGCTTCAGAGACAGATGAGCTCATTAATAACAGACTGAAGGGTTACATAATAGAGGTTACAAAAACTAAGTTTATTTACACTGGAAAAAGATTAATTAAGGTAATATCAAAATATATTTGAAGTCAATAAATAGGTTTATCTAATGCACGTTTCATACCAAGGACCATATATATGAAAAGGTATAATCTATGGAGAGTGAAAGGTTTTATCATGGAGCATAGGATGGGTTCTATTGAAAACACGGAAAGTGAAATCACTCACTCTCATGACTAATTTAGGACATGAAGAGGCTATATAAGTATATAAGGAAGCATTTTAAGATTTTAAAGTTAAATGCATGTCTCAAAGCTTCCAAAATGCCCTGTATCCAGTCAGGGCCGGATTAACCCTAGGGCTAACTGGGCTACAGCCTAGTGGCCTCGGACATCCAGGGGCCCTTGAAAGTGCTCAGCAGCATTATTGATCGGTAGGGGGCGGGAAAGCCCCCGACGCGATCAATTCTGCTGAGCACTTTCACTGCGGTCCTTCCCTGGTGCGCTGTAGTCTTCTTACTGAGGAGATCTCGTGAGTCTCACTCTCACGAGATCTCCTCAGTAAAGAGCGTACAGCGCGACGGGGAAGGACTGCAATGCCTGGAGAAGGAGGTAAATGCTTTGCGGGCAGCTCGGCTCACCGCGGGGGTGGCTCGGATCACGGGGGGCCCTCACGTGGAAATGGAGGCCCCCTTAGCCCAGGGGCCTCCTTTCCCTTAATCCGGCCCTGTATCCAGTTAAAAGTGGCTGAGAGGCGTAAGGAAGGAAGGAGAGGGCCATATGTGGCTTCTCAAACACCAGTTTCACACTCACAATCTAACTAGATGAAAAAAAGGGCTACTAGCTTACCTTTGATTTAGAGGATTTGTGAACGGATTGTTTACGCTCTTCCATGTCATATTGAATAGAAGCTTCATCTGTATTGTTCAATGGTATTAATTCTTTCTTTTCAACAGCTTTATCTGGAAGTTTTTCAACCGTAACATGCTCCGGAGTGGGTACTAGCGGGGCTGAAATATTTTCACGTGGGGGTGAAAATTTTTCATCCAATTTTGAATCTCAAAAGATAAGGTCGAAAAAAATATGTTACAATACATTTTGGACTAGCAATTTATGTACTTACACATATACATTTTGGAGGAAAATTGTACTAACAACCACAAGTATGCCATTGTCTAATAAATCATGTTATCTTCTTTTTTAAACAGATGGCAGATTTCTAGATTAGAGGTTTGAATATATTATTTTTATTCCAAGTACAGTGATAACTTATTAATTTATAAAGTATTTATCAGGAAGAAAGACATATGATGCTAGGATCCAGTCTATTTGTAAATGATTGGATGAATTCAGATTGCTTTTGGTTGGTTGAGAAATTTGTTGGTTTTGATGTAGAGATTTTATTGGGGGCATAATTTACTGTTTTGGTGATCAAGTCAATTCAGATTACATCTCATTTTTGTATCAGCAATTTATATAGCGCCACTAATTCCGCCGCGCTGTACAGAGAAATCATTCACATCAGTCCCTGCCCCATTGGAGCTTCCAAGGACAATTTAATAGCAGCCAATTAACACCTGGAGTGTGGGTAGAAACCAGAGCACCCGGAGGAAACCCACACTAACACGGGAACGACATACAAACTCCACACAGATAAGGCCATGGTCGGGAATCTAACTCATGACTCCAGTGCTGTGAGGCAGAAGTGCTAACCACTAGGCCACCGTGCTGCCCACATCTAATTTTTGTATTAGGAGAAACAATGTGACCCAGAAGGTGTACATGAACTGGAGAGAGGTTTTAGGGTGTCTATTTATGGCAGCAGTAATTGGATTAGAAATAGTTAAAAAAAAAAAAAAAAAAAACAACTTTACCAGCTAAATATTTAAATGTAGCTGAAACACAGGAGTTACTTATGAGTCCATGGAATGTTCTACATAAACCCCCCCTACTTTTAGTCCTCATGTTTCCTGAAAACTGAATATCCATGAAAGTCAATATATGCATCTCCAATTTTAGAAGCCCTTTTTCTGTAAGAATTACATAATGAGTGTTATGCATAAAGTTTCAAACTCATTTATCCACTTTAGTTACAGTTGACTACTAATATTTACATGGACAACAGACAGTCATAAGCTTGAAAGGTTCACTGAATAATACTGCCATTTGGAGAAAGGGAAGGGCCAGGATTAGATTCACACGATCAGCTGCTAGAGACAGTAAGCAAATAAATAGAAGTTAAAAGGATTGTTTGTGATTTGTGAGACATGGATGTCACATCTCTTGAACTTACAGGAAGATGGGAGTTGTTTTAGGTACATGCCACCAAAATTCATGAAAATACAAAGCTTTTAAGTAAAGCAGGATGCTTGCATCCGTATGCATACTCAGTTGCATCCTACACTTACTACTCTTTAAACTTGGAGAAAAAGAAAAGGTGCAGGCAAGTATAGTAAGGGCGCATCCAGAGGTGGAAGAAGCAATGTCAGGAGGCATATATCTATTTTGGCTGCTCAAACCCAGGCGCAAGGTCCATGCTGCTGCTGATCAGAAAACGTCCTCCAAAAGCGATACCAGCTCACAGTCTGGACTGCTTGCGGCAATATCTGGGAGAGAAACAGCGTGCTCATGTCATAATGTTACACGACCCCAGGGTATGTTAGGGTCATACATAGATAAAAGATAGATTTAAGTGTTTTTTTTTTTGTTTTGTTATGACACTACTGTTACCAGCAAGCTCTGGCAGTGGCTTGGGTATGCCATTGATTGTAGATCTATAAGTGATCTACAAGCATAAAAATGGTTGTCGGAGTATGCTGGTGCTTGTAGAAGTGTCAGCTTGCTGTGGCCTCCAGGGCCTGCTGGAATCTGTACACAGGGAAAATAAAATACTGTATTCTAATAGGTTGGTAGCATTCCAATGAAGCCTGGATTGTAGATACTGTGATACTCTGTAGGTAGTCTCTAGAAAGAGCTATGTAATATGGTGGCGATATACAAATAAACAAACAGCTATAAATAAATAATTGCAAAAACAGGAGGAGAGTAGGTGGAAAGCAGTCCATCAAGGATTTCGGCCATGTATACAATGAAGGAGGCAATATATTTTCCTGCCTATATAGCTTGGACGCTGCTATTACAATATGTTGGGCATTTGCATTAAATATTCATATTTACTAAACACAGTGAACAAACATAATACCCCATGTCCCTTGACCCCTGTGTCAACCAATGTCATGCAAGACCAATGTACATTCATAAATTCAGAAACAATATTTCAATATAACCAATTAATGCTTCTCGGCTATAACATTTGTTTGCATGACACTGCATGTGATTACAGATACGAGTCATAGGACAAAGTGTTCACATCCTGCTGCCATGCCTTTTGTAATGATATAAGAAAATACCTTTATCTGATATTTGCTCCTCATCATCTGTTAGATCAATTACAGTCTTGGTTTGTTTGTCCTGTTCAAAAAAAGTGACAATTTTTATCTGTATATTTTGAACTAAATCAATCACAAACCTATCTCCACAAAGATCTATATAGTGCATCCGGAAAGTATTCACAGCGCTTCACTTTTTCCACATTTTGTTATGTTACAGCCTTATTCCAAAATGGAATAAATTCCTTTTTTTCCCCTCAAAATTCTACACACTATACCCCATAATGACAACGTGAAAAGTTCAAGGACATTCACAGAGTTGTCCTGAAGCCACTCCTTTGATATCTTGGCTGCGTGCTTAGGGTCGTTGTCTTGCTTAAAGATGAACTGTCGCCCCCAGTCTGAGGCCAAGCTCTGGAGCAGGTTTTCATACAGGATATCTCTGTACATTGCTGCATTCATCTTTCCCTCTATCCTGACTAGTCTCCCAGTTCCTGCTGCTGAAAAACATCCACACAGCATAATGCTGCCACCACCATGCTTCACTGTAGGGATGGTAGTGGCCTGGTGATGAGCGGTGCCTGGTTTCCTCCAAACACAACACCTGGCATTCACGCCAAAGAGTTCAATCTTTGTCTCATCAGACCAGAGAATTTTGTTTCTCATGGTCCAAGAGTCCTTCAGGTGCATTTTGGCAAACTTCAGGCGGCCTGCCATGTGCTTTTTTTACTAAGGAGTGGCTTTCGTCTGGCCACTCTACCATACATGCTTGATTGGTGGATTGCTGCAGAGATGGTTGTCCTTCTGGAAGGTTCTCCTCTCTCCACAGAGGAATGCTGTAGCTCTGACAGAGTGACCATCGGATTCTTGGTCACCTCCCTGACTAGGGCCTTTCTCCCACGATCGCTCAGTTTAGACGGGCGGCCAGCTCTAGAAAGAGTCCTGGTGGTTCTGAACTTCTTCCATTTATGGATGATGGAGGCCACTGTGCTCATTGGGACCTTCAAAGAAGCAGATATTTTTCTGTACCCTTCCCCTGATTTGTGCCTCGAGACAATCCTGTCTTGGATGTCTACAGACAATTCTTTTGACTTCATGCTTAGTTTGTGCTCTGACATGCACTGTCAAGTGTGGGACCTTATATAGACAGTTCTGTGCTTTTGCAAATCATGTCCAATCAACTGAATTTACCACAGGTGGACTCCAATTAAGCTGTCGGAACATCTAAAGGAGGATCAGTGGAAACAGAATGCACCTGAGCTCAATTATGAGCTTCATGGCAAAGGCTGTGAATACTTATGTACATGTGATTTCTTAGTTTTTTATTTTTAATAAATTTGCAAAAATCTCAAAAAAACTTTTCACGTTGTCGTTATGGGGTATTGTGTGTAGAATTTGGGAGGGAAAAAAAGGTATTTAATCCATTTCGGAATAAGGCTGTAACACAAAAAAAACGTGGAAAAAGTGAAACGCAGTGAATACTTTCCGGATGCACTGTATGAGTTTGAATACATATTTCATACAATGCAAAAGAATCAATTTGCACGATTCTTGTGTAGTATCTACATGCTCATACGGTCCTAACTTTTCAGCTACCCGTTTTCCAATTAGAGATACAAAGCAAAAAATGTCCATTGTCATTTGCTATTGGAAATAATGCATTTCTTCTAGTCCTGCCGCAACACATCCCCCCCATCTCCACCGCAACACCCCCCAACATCACCTCTTCAGCATACCCCACCACCCTTCAGCCCATCACCTCTGCCGCAACATCCTGCCCAACAATCACTTTTGCAGCAATACCCCGTTCCCCCATCCGACCTTCACTTCTGCAGCAACACCCCCCCCACCAAACCCATCATTTCTGTAGCAACATATTATTACACGCCTCACCGCCGTATGGCTGGAATTCACTGCAGCTGAGGGAGCTAGGAATGAGACTTGGTACAATGCAGGAAATTTAACAGGGCTGAGCTGGTACAGAAATACAGCAGGGTTTCTGTCCCGGGTCTCCCCATATGTGTTCTGCTTCCCTCTGGCTGCAAATAATGGGATTGTGGGCAGCATACATTGTGCTTCACTAATAATAAGTAATAAAACTCTGTAAAATTCATACTAGTAAACTTTAATGTTATGTGAGCAGCAGACTATTGAAATGGCATGTAAAATTCAACAGAAAATACATACTGTTTTTGAAGAATGTGCTCTGTGCTCCTTGATGGATTCCATGATTTTGCGCATAGCTAATAAAAGAAAAAAAAAAAAGTGTAAATTTATATTTTCTTTCCAATCTGTTGAATAAAGTTGAATTACAGATGACATCATTGTTACTTTTCTTTGAGAGTGCTTTCTCTTCGTAACATCAGCTTGAAATATAAAGCAAAAGCAGTGCTGTAGCCAGAGTACTGTTACACAGAGGAATGGAATAAAGATTTCTGGGCCAAGGAAATAGTTGGTGGTAAAGCATTAATGTAATCACATTTCTGGATTAATATTGGGTGCAAAAGTGTGCGTATAGATAGATAGTTTGTGCTTTCACAACCTTTACAAATTAAATATTTACTGTTTAAAGGGAATAAAGCATTTCAAAAACTTGTACTTGTCAGGAGGGATACGATGGTGGTGAAATGGGTGGCTTTGGTGCAAGTTTTTTTAAATAATTGAAACCCCTTTTGCACAAAAATTTCTTTCAACGCTACAGGAGATTGACTATATTGTACTGATTTATTTCAGCTGTCAGCTGGTTTATGTGAAGCAGAATTTCATTTCTGACATGTTCAATGTGAAGTGCTATTGTCCTATTAAAAAAAAAAAAAGTTTTACACTATGGAAGTGTCCTCTTTCTCCTCCTCCCCCTTATTTTACACCATCTCCCCCAGTGGCGCACGCAGGGGGGGTTTCTGAGTCTCTAGAAACCCCCCCCCCCTGCGCTAAGTGACCACTGTCCTATACAGCAGCCGCGGCACTGTCAAAGAAGCGTCCGCGGCGGTGCTGTATTGTATACAGCACCGCCGCAGACGCTTCTTAGACAGCGCCGCGGCTGCTGTATAGGACAGCGCTGGCGAAACGGAGCTGCTGCGCATGCGCAGCAGCTCTCTCTCGGGTTGTCCCCCCCGACAATCCTCCGTGCGCCGCTGTCCCCCTCTCTTTATCTCCAGTTTTGTGATATATATTCCTTATACTCACTCGTGATATATTATTTTGACTATTCCTAGCCATTTCATACAAATTTTAGTTTCATCTTAAAATGAAACTGCTACATATATTAACTATTAAGTACTGCATTTATTTAGTTTAAAATATTCCTAGTAGGCTGCAGAGTAAAGTCTTGCCTCCGGGCTAAAATTTGCAAACCCTCCTGCATAAAGTGCAGAGGGTTCTCCTTCTATTTCAATCAGCATCTACTTAATTTCAAATTAATCCCAGTGATAATCATACCTAATTTTGTAAATCCTTATTGTCCGTTGTGAGGGTTACCCTATTTTTTTTATATGGTTTTAAAAGAATATCAAACAATATCTGTGTGTATATGTGTGCGAGTAGATGAGTTTAATTTAAATTATATAAATTTGCCACCACTGCATCAGTTTTAGGCAAGTGCTATTGTGGAAATATAAATGCCAAAAAGTCCTACCAACCAAAAGGATATAATGTGGTTATTTAACAATAGGGTGACTGTTCAAGAATATGTTCCAATATGAGTTCCCTGTTAAACCTGCAGATCTCCTAGGTAACATTTAGCTATCCCGCTTTTATAAAACTACATGAAGTTCTATTCACTGGTGGAACATGCTGGTACTTGTATTTGCACAACTGGAAAGCCACTGGTTGGCAAAAACTTTATTATCAAATGGGAATCATTTTGTGGCCAATCAATTCATGCTGCTGAAATCTCCTGAACCCAAAATTTAAAAAAGAGGAAATATTAATGATGCCAGCAGTACTACTACACTGGACATTACTACAAAACAAGCAACACACATAGGACAATACTTTCAAATGCTGCAGAATACAGGACAGGTATTTGGCCCAGGAATTCAGCCTGGGACTCTGCTGAGCATATATCCCTCCTGCAACATGGTGGTAAGGTAGCATAACACAGCCTCTTGCTTCAGATTCTTCCAACTTCTACAGCATGTGAAAGAAACTGGTCTATGTTTAGAAGCACCCACACCAAATCAGGAAATATGCAAACATAAAAGCGTATGGAAGCTTGTTTCGATAGAAGCAAATCTACAGTTTACTGAAAGTTTATGAAGATGGTAAAAATGAAGAAACAGCCAATAGCTCAAACAAATTAGACTGACTAGACAAAGTTTAATGATGTGTCTATATAAGCTACTTAAATTGAAATCAACTATACCAAATATGATACAGAAAGATCCAACTGCCATGAGAACATTATCATCACCATTAACAAATAAAGTGTAACCAGCACATAAAATATGGTAAAATGTGTCTGGTCACAAAGTTACAAAGTACCCAGTCAATAAGCTGTTAAGCTGCCCATATGACAAAAATTAAGAACAGAGGCTGTACTACAGCTCAAGTGTATCAAATTACTCTGGAGGTTTAGTGGAGGACTGCAAAATAAATGAGGGCAACCATCACTTAATTAGGTTCTCCATTTATTTTTTTTACCTTATTTACTAAGTTAGTTTTAACTTATAGACAGTAATTATACTTACCTTGTAACCTCAGTCCATCGCTGACTGCAACCACTGATGACTGCACCGCTCCCGGGGTCCTGACTGTAAGAGGTTGTTTTTAAAAGCATTTAATGGGATACCTTGGTTCTGGCTTCCCTACTCTCTCCCACCAACTATAATAGATTACAATGTACTCTGATAGTACAGTCATGGTCAAATGTTTTGAGAATAACACAAGTATTGGTTTTCACAAAGTTTGCTGCTTCAGTGTTTTTAGATCTTTTTGTCAGATGTTGCTATGGTATACTGAAGTAAAAATACAAGCATTTCATAAGTGTCAAAGGCTTTTATTGACAATTACATTCAGTTTATGCAAAGAGTCAATATTTGCAGTGTTGACCCTTCTATTTGAAGACCTCCGCAATTCGCCCTGGCATGCTGTCAATCAACTTCTGGGCCACATACTGACTGATGGCCGCCCATTCTTGCCTAATCAATGCTTGGAGTTTGTGAAAATTTGTGGGTTTTTATTTGTACACCCACCTCTTGAAGATTGACAACAAGTTCACAATGGGATTAAAGGTCTGGGGAGTTTCCTGACCATGGACACAAAATTTCGATGTTTTGATCCCCGAGCCACTTGGTTATCACTTTTGCCTTTTGGCAAGGTGCTCCATCATGCTGAAAAAGGCATTGTTCGTCACCAAACTGTTCTTGGATGGTTGGGAGAAGTTGCTCTTGGAGGATGTTTTGGTACCATTATTTATTCATGGCTGTGTTCTTAAGCAAAATTGTGAGTGAGCTGAGAAGCAACCCCACAGATGAATGGTCTCAGGATGTTTTACTGTTGGCATGACACAGGACTGATGGTAGCGCTCAACTTTCCTTCTCCGTTCAAGCGTTTTTCCAGATGCCCCAAACAATCTGAAAGGGGATTCATCAGAGAAAATGACTTTATCCCAGTCCTCGGCAGTCCAATCCCAGTACCTTTTGCAGAATATCATTCTGCCCCTGATGTTTTTCCTGGAGAGAAGTGGCTTCTTTGCTGGCCTTCTTGACACCAGGCCATCCTCCAAAAGTCTTTGCCTCATTGAACGTGAAGATGTACTCACACCTGCCTGCCACCATTCCTGAGCAAGCTCTGCACTGGTGGTGCTCCGATTCCGCAGCTGAATCAACTTTAGGAGACGGTCCTGGCGCTTGCTGGACGTTCTTGAGCGCCCTGAAGCCTTCTTCACAACTATTGAACCTCTCTCCTTGAAGTTCTTGATGATCCAATAAATGGTTGATTTAGGTGCAATCTTAATAGCAGCAATATCCTTGCCTCTGAAGCCCTTTTCGTACAAAGCAATGATGACTGCATGTTTCCTTGCAGGTAACCATGGTTAACAGAGAAAGAACAATGATTTCAAGCACCACTCTCCTTTTAAAAATTCCAGGTCGTTATTCTAACTCAATCAGCATGACAGAGTAATCTCCAGCCTCGTCCTCGTCAACACTCACCTGTGTTAATGGGAGAATAACTGACCTGATGTCAGCTGGTCCTTTTGTGGCAGGGCTGAAATGCAGTGGAAATATTGTTTTTGGGATAAAGTTCTTTGTCATGGCAAAGAGGGACTTTGAAATGAATTGCAATTCATCTGATCGCTCTTCATGACATTCTGGAGTATACGCAAATTGCCATCATAAAAACTGATGCAGTAGACTGTGAAAACCAATAATTGTGTCATTCTCAAAACTTTTGGCCATGACTGTACATTGTAATATGCTATACTATAAGATGTTTTCACAGTGAGGGCAGCTATCTAAAAGGCTAATGATAAGTCTGTGTTAAAAGTAAAAAGGTACAAAACAGAAGGAAATCTATAGTAAAGTCTGCAACATTGTTATTTAATATAGCATCTGGAATAAAAATTGTTCATGCTCATTATGATCAAACTGTGGATGTCTATCAACCGAAGATTCAGATAGGTGTCTACCATTTATTTCTGTAAAAGTATAGCACCTTTCCCAACATTTTATGTATTAGAGTGTGTGAACTAAATCTCAACTTGCATGCATTAAAACTAAATGTGTTTATACACAGTCGATAGAGATCCCATTGTTTGACACAAGAGGGCACCATTAATAGGACTGTACTAGGAGTGTATAAGTGGTACATAGGATCACTGTGGAACTAGATCTACTGTTCATGCCATTCGCCAGATCCCAATCAGATGTTCTTCATGATCGGCTGCTATTTCAGGCCCTATATACTGCAATTTCCAGCCATAAGGTCTAATATTCCCTAACTAACCACATGCATTGTATGTTAACTAGCTGTGACTACCTGTAGGGACCTTTTCACACACCAACACTGTGGGGACCTCAGTCAATGCATGGAACCTTGTTAATATACTTGGCACCAAAATCTGTCCCCTCGGGTCACTTTTATCGGACCAAAAAAGTGAGTGTGGGTGTGTATTTCTGACTTGAAGGGGAAAGTGTGTGCATGCCCCACCAGATGTCAGTGGAACAGCAGATGCATATGTATGGGAAGTAAAGGAGCTTTCCTTCCCGTTTACACACAACGGGAATAAGACACGGTCATATCATTCTTCTGCTGAAAGTAAAGTGGGGACAGTGGGGCATGACACAGCCCAGTGGTGGCTTTGACTATAACCTGGAGAACAGTGGAGAAGAGTCCCTGACCCTTCAGAAGAGAGTGGTTCACACACCAGCAAGTGTGATGCGCTATTGGAACATAGTGAAGAAACCAGGGTTGGAATAAAAAAAAAAAAAAATTTTTTTTTGTTTTGTTTAATCCATTTTTTTTTTTTGCATTACTGTTTTGATGGAAAAAAATTGAATCTTGTTTATTATATTAATACTGTGAAACATTGCTAGGCATTGGAAACCTTGATCAACCATGTTTTAATGCTTTCTAGCATTATCAGTCAGAAGTTATTAGTCTTTTATATGATTTTAAATCTTTCAATTGAACCAATTCTTTAAAGCTTACTATTCCTATTACATCTGAATATATGTAGATAGACTAAACATATTAAAATATACAAAGTACACTCAGAAATAGAGGAAATTGAAAATACAAATAAGTTAATGTTAAGCATTAGTCCTACTTATTACTTATAATTAAATAAATCTGAATGGTAATACAAAACCATTTATAAGACGACACTTGTGACACCACAGATTCATTGAAAAATTATTCCTGGAACGGTGGAGCTTGTGCCTGGAACTTCCCTATAACATTGGTAACTTTTGCTTGCACGTTTCTATCAATTTTGTTCTGATTATCTTCACAGATTTTTAGAAGTGTAGACCATCCTTTAATGTAAGCATCCAGACAATCCACTAAACTGATCCAATGAGTTTCAGCTAGCATGATATGCCTGGGAGCACCAGTTTGTCTGTAGAGAGCATTAGCAAAATGGTTGTTTCGAAAATATTTAACAACATTGAGAACATGTTCGGAAACCTGTACGGAAGTTAGGAAACTAACAGTCATTAGCTAAGAGATTCAAAAGATGTGCCGAACAGCCATAGGTCTGGTCTTTACGGTTTTCTAGCAAGACACGAATCCGTGAAACATTAGGTGCATTATCTGTCGCAACTAAATGCACAAAACACTTAAACTCTTCTTCACATTTCTTGATACCATCAGATGCCATCTCCACCAGGTATTCTGATATATGTGGATTTCCTGATGTTTCCACAGTACCTACCAAATATGTATCCCCTGTTGTTACTGTTACCCAGCCAACCTTGGAAGCAACACAAAAACACATTCTATTCAAAACTATTCTCAACAAGATCGTAGTGGTGTTTTGAACACAGAAAGCGGAAAAGATGATGCAATCCATTTTCCAGAAGAAGTGAATGCTTCAGGGCATAACAAAACACAGTTCTGCCTGTGCTGTGAGAAGCCTCTCTCAAAAATAGCCTTCAATATTGAGCATGTGCACTGAAATGAGACTGAAGTTGCCTGGGCCATGACATTTCCCAAGCACTCAAAAAAAAAAAAAAAAAAGGAGCATGCAATCTGCACATCTTAGGTGATGCGTTGCCGCTATTCCAAAGAGTTGTGTGCGAAGAACAGGACATGGTATTCTGATTCCAAACAAACTGCTAGACAAAAACATGTTTCCCAGAGACTTCATGCATTGTGCTCCTTGCCAAGATTTGTTTGCAAGAAAATACCTGTGGCGGGTCAGATGTCGGCAAACACCACCACATCCGCCAGAAGCTGCGAGAAAGGGGAATGATACTGTTTAATCGCCATAGCAAGCTTCACCATATTTACTACATGGAGAAAGTTTGATGGGATGACAGTCTTCTATCTTCTTCAGTGTGAGAGTGTGAGTGTGTGTTGAATGCTTCTCCACTGCAGTATCTCTCTCATATCTGTTGCGCTTTACTAAAATCATGTCAGAAAGAGGGACAGGTTCCAAGTCCAAAGCTGTCACTGTAATGTATTTCGCCTGTTCCAGATGTCAACCTAAATTACCATCTGGACGGTATGAACCAGACAGCTGGTGCCGTAAATGTGAAGCCGAGGAGCTGCGTCAGCGCTCGTCTGGGGGAGCAACTGAGGTGGCGGAACAGACATGGACCAAAGAGCTGCCACTGTCCATTGCAGAAGGGATGACCCACATTTACTTCTTCCCAGTGTACACAGTCTTTTGATGCCCTTTCCACGGAACAAGCATCTCTGTTGCTACCCGCTTCCGCTGGGTCCTCCCAAAATCCACCTTGGATGCAGAATTTAGACAGATCAGTCCAAGGCCTGTTTAGTGTCTGCTTCACTGGAAATGGTGTTGTAGACCGCTTCGGCCCATAGGCTGCTCAAGTGTCTGGGCCAGCCTGTTTCTCAGTACATAGAGGACTCTGATACGGAGCTGTCCTTACAGGAAGAAGATGTTGTGCACAACGACTGACTGTAAAGAATCGTCTGTGTGGGAAGAGGATTATTCTAGCAGACAAGGTATCGAGGACCTGATCCTGGCGTTGAGGCAGGTACTCAATATTGCTTATAATGACCAAGATGTGGCCCAGACATCTACGTTCAGGTCTAAGAAAAGAACCATGTTCTTTCCTCCATCTCTCTAATTGTTGATATTTGGAGAGAGGCTAGGACTAGACCAGATTTCTCATACCTAGGCGGTACCCGCTTAATTATCCCTTTCCTAAGACGGAAATTGGATCCTGGGAGAATCATCCATGTGTGGATGCTCCAATCAAACATTTGGCTAAGATTATCGTTATCCCGTTGCCAAGTGCTACTTCTTTAAAAGACAACACTGATAAACGGTGCAAGGGTATTCTTAAATCTATCTATTGTGCCTCTGGAGCTTCGCTGTATCCCATTATGGCAGCAGCCTTGGTGAATTAAAGCAATAAAAAAAATGGGCTTCTGCACTGCGTGAACGAGTCAGGCGGGCTTTTCCCGATTTGTCAGACCACGTAAAAGAAGGCTGCTGAATTTCTGGGAGATGAAGCAATAGATGCTTGTCAGGGATTGTCCTGTATGTCTGCCTTAGCTATTGTGGCCAGACATACGCTTTTGCTAAGATTTTGGAAGGCAGACGCTGAATCCAAGAGGGCTTTGGAAGCTGTTCCATATGATGGTCTCCCTCTGTTTGGACAGGCCTTAGATAAGTTTATTGTACAGACCACAGGGGGGGGGGGGGGGGGGATGGGAAAGAGTTATTTTCTTCCGGTGGCCACTTCCAAACCATAAAGGCAGACTTTTCGTTCCATTCGGTTCGTGTGACAAGCCAAGGGATTATCCCCACGAGGTCAGCACACCGCCACCCGGGGTGGGGATGGCCAAAGAGGTTGGCAAGCTTGGTCTGGATGCCGCCGCAAGAACAAGCCTGCTGAGAATCCCTGGGCATGACTCACTAGTTCACCCACCGGAATCTACGGTGGTGGGAGATCGCTTGTTGCTCTTTCGGGACCCGTGGCTTTGCTCAACAACAGACACCTGGGTGAGGGGGGTGGTTTCCAGGTGGTACATTTTGGACCTCGAAGGTCCGGCCCCCAGGAAATATCTGTCCACTCCTTTTCACAAGGATACGGTCTGGAGGTTGGCCCTCTTAGAAGCGGTCAAGGCTTTAGTGGCTTTGGGAGTGGTTATCCCGGTTCAAGAACAGGAAAGAGGTCTGGGGTATTTTTCACACCTCTTCCTTGTACAAAACCCAGATTTCTGTCCTATTCTTAATCTCAGAGATCTCAACATACACTTTGAGTTTTCAGATGGAGTCCTTCTGCTCTGTCATAAATTTGATGGAGAAAGACTAGTTTCTGGTGTCATTAGACATCAAGGACGCGTACCTTCACGTCCTGATTTGGTCACCAAAATCTTCTCGGACTTGTGGTGGATCAAGATCATTTTTTAGCCACGGCACCAAGAGCCTTTACCAAGGGAATAGCAGTTATGGCGGCATTATTTCACCATCTAGGGGTAAAGATTATCCCCTTTTTAGATGATCTGCAGATAAAGGCAGACTCAGACGTAAGTGATCTCGAAATCGAACCCCTAACAGCAAAAGTGTTACAAGATCACAGCTGGATTATCAATGCCAAGAAATATAGTTGGATACCGTCTCAAAGCATGCTGTTTCTGGGGCTTCTTTTCAACACCAAGGGCTAGATATACTAAGCTGCAGGTTTGAAAAAGTGGGAATGTTGCCTATAGCAAACAATCAGATTCTAGCTTTCATTTATTTAGTACTGTCTACAAAATGACAGCTAGAATCTGATTGGTTGCTATAGGCAACATCCCCACTTTTTCAAACCCGCAGCTTAGTAAATCTAGCCCCAAATGTCAAAAGGTATTCTTACCTCTAGGAAAAGATTCTCACATTGCAGAACCAGGTGAAACAATTACTGGCTCTTAAGCGGGTGTCAGCGCTTCAGTCCATGAAGCTGCTGGGTTGCATAGTATCTTGTTTTGAGGCAGGGCAGTGACCTCTTCAGAAAGCAATTCTGCTACATTGGAAATGGTCAGACACCTGACTGGAAGTACAGTTTTTCCGTTTATCAGCCTCAACGACTATCCCTGACATGGTGGTTGAGACTCAACAATCTCAACAGGGGGTGTCCGTTTTCGGTACAAAATTGGACAGTGGTGACAACGGATGCCAGCCGCTCGGACTGGGGTGCTGTCCTCCTCAATCTGCGATTGCAGGGGACTTGGACCCTTGAGGAAGAGCATTTACACATCAACGTACTCGAACTGAGCACAAACAATTTCGAATCCAGTTGGAAAACGCCATAGTTATGGCTTATATAAATTATCAAGGTGGAACCAGAAGCTCTCTGGCAATGAAAGAAGTCACAAACATCATGAAGTGGGTGGAACTGTGGGTTCTGGCCATTTTGACAGTCTTTATCTTGGGAGTGGACAATTAAAAAACGCGGATTATTTGAGCCGCCATACAAGCCACCCAGGTAAAGAGTAACTTCATCCGGACGTGTTTACCCAACTTGTACACAGGTGGGGTCACCCAGAAATAGACTTGATGGCTTCCTAATGGAACTGCAAGGTGGACAATTATGGTGCACGGACACAAGGTCCGCGCAGGCCTTTCTGACAGATGCCATGACAGTTCCTTGGAATTTCTAGCTAGTATACATCTTTTCTCCACTTACAATGTTACCTCGAAGGTCTTGGTACGCCGACTTTCTCGCCATGTCCGTGGATCCTCCTTGATGGCTGCCACGCAGAGGATCTTCTCATTCAAGGTCTTTTCTTTCATCAGGACCTAGATCGCTTAGCTTTAACTGCATGGATGTTGGAACCCTAATCCTTATTCAGACCATACTTCAGACAAGAAAGACATCATCTTCCAGAAATTACCATTGCATCTGGAAGTCTTACATTGGTTGGTGAGAGGCCCATAAGTTTTCCACTTGTCCCTTTCATATGGAAAGGGTGTCGGCCTTCCTACAGGATTGTTTGGATGAGGGTTTGTGTCTTGCGTCCCTTAAGGTACAGGTTTCGGCCTTGCCTGTATATTTTCAGAAACGTATTGCTCTCTTAGCGAATGTCCAAACATTCTTACAGAGTGTTCTACATATCCAACTACCGTTTACTCGTCAGGTAGTTCCAGGGGGATGTCAATTTAGTGCTTTCAGAATTGCAGAAATCTCTGTTTGACCCATTGGAGTCGGTTTCCTTGAAAATGCTTACCTGGAAGGTCGTCTCCTTTTTGTTGGCGATATCCTCAGCTAGGAGGGTTTAAGAATTGTCGGCTCTTTCTCGACGCCTTTCCTTCCTGATCTTCTATGACGATAGGTCGGTTTTACGCACCCTACCGTCATTTCAGTCTAAAGCATGGTGGCTCAGTGGTTAGCATTTCTGCCTCACAGAACTGGGGTCATGAGATCGATTCCCGACCATGAGTGTGGAGTTTGTATGTTCTCCCCGTGGTTTTCCTTCAGGTGCTCCGGTTCCCTCCCACACTCCAAAAACATACTGGTAGGTTAAGTGGCTGCTATCAAATTGACCCAAGTCACTGCGTGTGTGTGCGTTAGGGAATTTAGACTGTAAGCTCCAATGGGACAGGGACTGATGTCAGCGAGTTCTCTGTATAGCGCTGTGGAATTAGTGGCGCTATATCAATAAATGATGATGATGATGATAGTGGTGTCTAAGTTTCACATTAACCAATACAAAATCCTTCCCGCTTTGTCTTGTGACAGGTCTTCTGATCAGCAGAGTTCTGGCCCTCTTTTAGATGTTGTTATGGCTTTGCGAATTTATGTGGTGCTTTATTATGCTCGCAAGTGTGGCTGGCTGGCCACAAAACAGACGATTACCAGGTGGATTACTGACACGATTCATCAGGCTTACATTTCGCAGGGATCTCTGGTTTCTGAAGGTCTCACGGCCCATTCTAGCAGAACGGTTAGCACTTCTTGGGCAGCGCAGCATGGAGCCTCGGTTGAACATTTAAGCAGGGCTGGCGCCTGGTATTCCGTCCATACTTTCACTAGATTCTATAGATTCCACGTCCTTGCATACAAAGACGTCAGTTTTGGCCGTAAGGTGTTACGTGCCACTCATCATGAGCATTCTGACCCACAAGAGCAGCTATGGGACATCCCCAAGGTGAGCAGTGTCCCCCCCCCCCCCCAACTGGCAGTGCAAGTGATATAAAGATTTTTGTACTTACCGTAAAACCTCTTTCACTTAAACCAGTTGGGGGACACTGCTCTCCCACCCTTTGTTCTGACAGTTCTGTTTGTTCTGTTGGTTGTGTTTCGCCCTCTCTTGCGGCTTTGTTAAATAAACTGAGGAATATGGCTGGAGGGGGCATTGAGGGGAGGGAGCAGGCTAAACAAGTTTGATAGTGCCTTTACTCCACAGTGCCCTCTATACCAAGGTGAGCAGTTTACTCCAACTGGGTTAAGTGAAAGATTTTACGGTAAGTACAAAAATCTTATTTTTTCTGCTTTTTGTGTTTTATTCTACTGCAAACTAAACAAATACATATGTGGATACTATTTTTTTCTCTCACTTCAACAATTTTCTGGACGAAACAGTGCATTATTAGAAAAAAACCGGAAAGGATGCCAATATTTTTGACAATGGCTGTAAATATAGTCAATTGCTACAATTTGACACAGCATGTGGTCAGCACTGGACCATACCAAACATGGTCCATGAGATGAAGTCTGTTGGCCAGGACACCTCAGCCATCCAATTTAATTGCACTCATATCTGTGTGAAAAAAAAATACTTTCCTAGAAGCACACACGAGTTAAACACATGAAGGAGAGAAGATTAAGAAACTTTCATACCTGCATTGTCCACTTTTTTTGGAGAATAGTTTGGACGGTCAGTTTTAATTTGTTCCGATTTTCTGAAAAAAAAAGAAAAGGTTCATTAAAATATGTGTTTCAACTTCATTTGTTGAAATTGCTAGCATATTTCTGGAAGGCAATAAAAGAAAAATAAAAGCTATTCAATGCATTATGCAAAATGTGCGGACACATTTTGTAGTAGGTTTTTGCAAAAACAAAACAAAAAAGAAAACATACTACATCAGGCGCTCATTCTGTAGCACAAACGACTGAGAGAAGAATCATAAAACCCAGTGGATTTAACATATGCAGTTGTGTGAGGGTTCTTAATTTCTTCAAATATCAAATACTCTGATATAATCTGTGTACAGCTTTACAGAATATGTTCTCACTGTATGTGCAGCAGTTTGGTTAAGCATGAGGCATATCACAATGGTTGTGTAGTTTGTGCTGTGTGCCATGCATTAATGAAACAATTTACCACCAAGAATAAACAGCATCAGAAGGGCATCCTATACAAATACTAAACAGTGCTGTTTTTTTTTTATTATATTAGGGTACAGGAAGCACTGTGTAGATGATCTGACCTGATCTGCGCTCTTCTATCTTTATCCCTTGTCGCTCACTACACCCATCTACTTGTTTCTAGGTGAAGCATTCATTAATATAGAAGATCCAGCTCTCTATCAGTACAAGGTAGCTTCTTGTAGACTCCTACAGTCACAGTACAAGCAGCTGTCACTCAGTCAATTAAACTTCCAGGTGGCATCCACTATCATTTACAATTATCAACTATTTACAACTTCTCTCTCTTGCCTACAAGACTTCTCCCATGCTGCTACCCACTTCTGGAATCCCTTTACCACGTCCAATCAGACTCTCCCACAGCCATCAAATCTTAAAACGCTCTCTGAAAACTAACCTCTTTATTAGAGCTTACCCTACTCCATATTATACCACTCGCATTTGTACAGTCTCACAACTGTCCCAATCTCAGTCCTCTTGTCTCAGCTGGGCCCTTTTCCTCATGAGCAGGGTCTTTCCCCACCTATTTTCATATGTGCACTTATTCTGTCTACCTTGTATGCCCCGTTTTTCCTTTGTCCAGCTCTGCGAAGTACTGTGGCACCTTACAAATCAATTACAATAATACTAGTTTCTGTAACAGCACCTAAGGCTTCTAGAAACAAGTGCAAACAGTGTGCAATGGTAAGATTTGTTTATTGGCAATGCATTTAAAGGTGTAATATTTTCTTTAAACCAGCTTTCATCTCTATAATGCAGATAATATAATGCAACATAAAAAACAATTGTCTGATCAGTTGCTATAGTTTAGAGCAAATTTTGCACCCAAATGCAGTTTTAGTAATTGAGCAAGTACCAGAATGGGGCTCTGATGTGTAATGTATGCTAGTCCCCAGAAAGGGGCTCTACGGTGTATGCTGGTCACCAGGCATATCAAAAGCAAACCGTAACTAGCCTGCCACCCAAGAGCATCATGCAGTTTAATAAATACAACATGAAAAACTCCTGTGAAATCTGCATGAGTTCCTGAGTGCCAGTGAAGCAAGTGATTATTCCTGCGCATAAAAACCAGGAAATACCTAACCAGCAAATACACATAGACCACAAAGAGGGAAATATATCTATGTGCAAAAGGAATGTTCAGGCGCATCAGTACACCTTCAACTCTTGTGAATCTTGTGCATTCCCAGGTTACAAGTATACAGGATATACCACAGAAGTCTTCACAAGCACTACTGTATATTTTTCCACGCAAAGATGCTTTGTGGACTTTTTAGAGTGCATTTAGTAAGATGTTCAGGGGCCAGATACTGTGGAAAGCCATATAAACTAATTACTGGTTTTGTTGTGCATCCATAGTTATGCCTCATTTGGTCTTTCGACTCATAATTACATCCGTTATAGTAGCACAGACTGAAGCCTTTTATAAATTAAGTTACATCAGTTACTGCTGACATCGTATAAAAATTCTTGCTTTCTCCGCAACTCTTATTTATTGCAGGATTCATTATTCCATAATACTGGTGCAATCTCAAAAGAATGAGAGCACTGGGAGCCAATTTAGGAAATCTAATAAGAGAGTGTAAGAATCTTGCATAAAAAGATGAACAATAAGTGGCATTACAGAGTGTACTCCACTTTCGGCTATATATTTATTGGAGTTCTGTACTTTGCAATTTTGAAGTTTTTGTATGTAATGCATCTTTTGTCATTTTTTAGTTACATATTTTTGTGTGTTAATGGACAATTGATTAAGGAAAATCCCCCAAAAAGAAACAAATTATTAAAAAGAAACAGTAATATAAGTGACTGATGGTTAGAGTCCGGTACTGCTACTGACGCTGCAGTGATGTCATATTGGAAACAGCAGTCTGTCCAGATAAGCAACTTCTGATCATTATCCTGCACCAACATGTCTTTTGCTAGGAGGAAAAGAGGGATGGCAATAGTAGAAATCTTCTCATTCACACCATATAGTTATACTATAAGTCAAACAAGGAATAATTGCTTCTGTAGTTATAAAATTGCAGTGGTTCAACAAAAGTTATAATGCTGCTGTCCACTATACAAAGTGGAAGCAGCCATTTTGTGGGCTAAAGTGGCATTTGATATTCCAGTGCCAAAATATACTAAATTTACAAATAAAAACAAGGACATAAGTAAGACATTTTATTACCAAACATTCATGAGGTCCTAGTGAATTGTTAGGCTGAATTCCTTGACTAATGATAATGTCTGTCTACTCAATTTTTCCTGCCAAGTGTGAAACTTTGCACAATTTTTTGAGCCACTGCACACCGATCTAAGGGACTTGCGCATTTACCACCATCTAATGACCATGGAGGTGCTGGCCACATTAGAGGTAATCTCTGCTCTCACCCTAATCTAGGAGTGCTAAGTGTCATGAGTGTTAGTTACTCTTTAACCTAGAGATATTGGAGCTTCTCTCTGCACATTCACATCATTGTCCACTATAAGAGTTGGGGGGCATTCAAAGTGCAATGTGTGAGCGGCAAGGTAAGTATGTATCATAGTGCAATGTATGTCCAGCAAGGGGGAGGTGAGTTTGTGTACTGCGCAAGTGGCAAATGTGAGGGGAGGCATCTATGTGACACATATGGCTGGCAACGTGGAGGAAGATGCCCTCTGCACACATTAATTGTAGTATGATTCTCTTATTCCTACCATATAACTATATTATGAGTCTACATAGATTACTATATTTGTGGATTAGTATGGCAATAGAAGAGTACCAGGCCATGTAATAATATATTTAGCCCAGTCACCCACTTGTGCCACAACTTCCTTCAAGGAGCAAAATCCATGTTTAACATACTTGGAAATGTTAATCTGCTATCCCACTACACCCTTACCCTAATCCTGTTACTGAATACATTGATTTGTGTCAATTCAATAAACCTGATTGTTTCACGATCAACAGCCCCAGAGTGGCCAGAGCCTCCTCCACAGGAGAGTAGGGAACGGATAAAATAACCGGTATCTCCCAGTTCGACCCCTCTCCTTGCCTCCAGCCCAATAGGGACCTGAATCCCACCAACAAACGGGGTGGAAAATTAAAAAGTTTCAGCCCCAGTGAAACAGGATCTTGTGTGTGTTTTTTCTTTAACAAAAATGTATTGGTCATTGATATTCTCATTAGGCTGGACTACATGTGGATCAACTGTGGGCAGTTCACCCAGTATTGGCATGGAGTAAGATCCCATTGGTCAAAGAACATTCAGGCATCCAGGGTGGCTTCACTAAAAGCAGGAAGACTCTGCGACTTGTTTGAGCTTAAAGGGAAATAAGAAAACAGTACCTGCAAATAGGCCTATACTAGAATATTACAAGGCCATAGAACATCTTCAAGAAAAGTACAAATGAGCTGGTAATTCTGCTCTGTATAGGTTTCCCCAAGGTAAGTGTGATCTATCATTATTTAGTGAATTAGTTTCTATGAACCTCCGCAAGGGCAAATTACCTCCTGGTCCCTATAGATGGTCCAGTGAAGCTAAAGATAACTCCCTGAGAAATTGTTATGGGGTTACCAGTGGCCTGGGACAGTCTTTTCCGACAGTTATTGTGACACTATGATATTTCGCTATACAGCTAGGCTAATAGCATTATCATCCGAGTCTAAGGTGTTCACAGAAGAGTAGAATGAAGGTAATTGTTGATGTGGTGTAGGAGCATGAAATGTACTATTGGCAAGGAGAAAAGTAGTCATTTGGTGCTGGATAGGAGAATGGCAGCGACATACCCAATGTAAAAGTTTGTGGTGCTACAGGACAAGTACTCACTACCAAAGTTTTTGCTCACCAGAAAAAAATCTGCACACACACAAAAATTAGAGGGAACAGTGCCTCTGCGGTCTGTAGGTGTTAGGTGCACTGATGAGCAGGGGAACTCCAGGGGTAACGTGGGAAGAGAACAGCCTGATGGAACGTGGAATTGAGAAATGTATGTAGCATATCCTAACAACTAATTGGAGATTTAAGTGAAGCCTCACCTCTGCTGCTCAGATTCATTGTCACTAAGTACAACAAGTTCTGTGCGATCGGTGTTTAGACTTTGTGTAGAATGCATCCTTGAGAGAGAAATTTCAGATTCTGCAGTTGGAGCGATATTAGAAGCACTAAGTGTTGTTTCTGTTTTTGGAAGCTGTAAAATAAAACAGAGTATTAAAACAAGGCTTTAAAAATTACAATAAGGCATGTTAACTTTATAGCTTTAAACTAGCCATCTTAACGTACATAAAAAGTGTTCAGCTGAAAGTATATCTGCTTAGAGTGTTTTCCTAAAGGCAAGCAGCAGTCTTTTCTTTCATCCACATGGCACATCACATTTTTAATGTCTTCCATGATGAAAGAGGTCGTTGAAATCAAACCTACTTAAGCTGGTGTGATCAGCATTTTAGAACACAACACATCTGTATCCAGAAAGAAGCATCATTTTAAAACTTTTATAGTGAAATCTAGGTTCTGTAGTAACACCTGGCTGCATATAGTATCTTTGCACCTGATATGATGTTTGTGTTACAGCTAACACTAATAAAGATTGAGTCACATGTCGTTAAAGAGAAAGGTAGAGTTAAGAGTTTGTTTCTTGAAGGAAGGAGAGACAGGATGAAGCGGTGAGCTTGGTGCAGTAAAGGGGAAAAAAAGCGCTTTTACCGAGAATATAAAAACTTCCTGAAACACAATGCGCAAACTCCCACAAGATAGTGGTGGGAGAGTAGCAGCATTTAACATCATTAGCAGTGTTAATCATTGTGACACTGCTGGTTTCAGAGCACTACATGGCATAAATTAGCATACATGACATGCAGTTAACCAATGGCTAGGAGGTGTATTTGAGGGATTAATTAGAATTTTCTATTTGTATGCAAAAGTCCACTTGCATGCAAAAGTCCATAATGGGTCTAAGCAAAAAAACAGAATTAAGACAGATCAATCGTAAGTTGTATTAGGCCCTCTTTAAAGCTTACTGCTAAATTACAAATGTCATTTCCCATCCCAAACTTTTTACTTTAGCACAGTAAAATACTATACTACTACATGACAAATATCACAATACAGAGATAATAGAATACAGAGGCAACAGCTGAACTTTAGCTGCTATGCAGTGACACATCCACGGCCATTGTTGGAACTATTCTAAAAGGGCTTTGTTAAAATGACAGCTTATTAAAAGACATATTTCTGAAGTGGGAAGCCATGCTAACTTTTAAATTAGATTGGGTGTCATTGAAGACATGAAAGGAATACTACAGTACATATGGGATATCATTTTTTTTTTTTTTATGATTTTTATTTTCTTTGATAAATCAAACTTTTACCTCATCACAGCCAGAACTGACAGTTGGCAATTCACTGGACCCATTGTCCACCTTACTCTGAACTTGTACTGCGTGTTTAATGCGCTTTTCCAGTCTCTTTATATTTTTCTGACAGAAAGAAAAATCAACATACAAATTAGATGACAATGGCATGCATTATTTGTAATACAACAGAAATACTATAGAGAAAATTAAGTTTTGCTTTTGCTCAATCTGCTATTTGGTGTTATGTAAAGCCTCAACTGATTTGCTTTGGTCTGCCCTCGACATGAATTAAGAGCATGAAAGGCACAATAACATCTTCTGCATACTGTTATACTGTCCTATACTGTTCAAAACAAAACATACATAGTTTTAGACAAAAATACAGGTAAACTCTGCAGTCATAAAGGTACACTAGCCACAAGAGCAATTTACCAAGCCGAAATGAATGAAATAAAATGGTATGAAGCAAATATGGGTAATTAGGTTTCACTTTGTGTCAATAAAAACACTTTCAGATTTTGGGACATGGCCATGTACACAATGACTTTAAATTGATGCGGTCAACTATGAAAGCAAGTGGGATGTGTGTCATATAATAACTACTAAGAATAAGTTCCACTCAGACTTGCACAGATCATATTCTTACAGCAGAATTTAGGATACAGTTCATTGGCTTTAAAACTAAATTCTACAAATGTCTCCCTGACCAGTGAATGATCTGTCTAATTAGGCCATACACTTGGAATACTTTAGCAGTGAATGGCTTCGTTAATCAGACTCCCTAAAAGAATAACTAATGAAATATATTGGCATTTAAAGGGTCACACATTTTTAAAATGACCAAAATGCCACAAATGCTTTCAGTTACAAACTGTTGACACATCTTGGGTTACATGATATGTATAATGTATTGTAGAATTTTAACTGCACTACCTCTAATTTTGTAAAAAAAAAATCTAGATAAAGCAGTTCATGAACTGAAAGATATTAATAAATACAATTAGCAAATTTGCAAATCTGCAGCCTGTGGAAGTTTTCTTCTCCCCAAAACAAACCAGAATGTGGAAAAGCAGTGAAATTAAAAATAATATTCAAACATAACACTACCAAACCCAGAGGATAATTCCAAACAGAAGGTTGTAATGCTCACTTCTGTAAAACTAAATGGAATTACCTTTGTTACCCAATACACTACAATTTTTTTTTTTTTCTATCTGCAAGTTCTGTTTTCTCGGGTTTACACAGATACAATGGGAATGTCCTAAAAAAAAACACTGATGTTTGAGATCATAAAGAACCCACAAATAACATTAACAGTCCATGTAAACTAAATACAAAATACAAGTCTGTAGTACCTTCTTCAACAGATCTTCAGAAATACCCTGGGCATGAAACACTCACTGTGCAATCAAACTTAACAAGGTGTCCCATTTAAATAACATGCTGGTGACGATTAATTTATTTATCCTGAGTAACAGTATCCATAGATACTGTACCACCCTTTGAGTTCTCCAGGGATCAAAGATAATACTAGTGTAATAGAAGATTTCAATATACTGTCACATCATGCAGATGGTACCTCACCTCCCTTGGGTGCTGATGAGTAATTGGAAAAAGAAAAAAGGAACTACAGGCTGAGATGAAACTCTCATACGACGATAGGGGGAAAATGTCTTCATCTTGTTCAAAAGCCAATAATAAAACAAGACTGCCAGCTCAGAAATCTGTCTAGCTGAAGATGTTGCCACAAAAAAGTCTTCTATTTAACACGACTAGTGAGATTTGGTTAAATACATGAAGAAATCTTACAGCTCATGTTCCAGCCTTGTAGTTTTAAATGCACTTGTTGGTGGTTCCATGGTGAGTGCGAATCACAAACTTAAATGGCTTCGCTATTTCACTTTCCTGTAGCTGCACTCTTGGTCCTCAAACCAGTGATATACTGCAGGTGTCAAGTAATGTGATAAAACTTTCATATCAAGAGTAATAGTAACTTACATTGTAATGATAGTAGCCATGCAGTCTTGCTCTATCCGTTGTGCTCTTTAACTCTCCACTCCTCCACTGCATTGCACAACGTTTGCGTTCCATACCAGACAGCATGAGAGGAGCAGGAATGCAAGCCCTGACCATCAACATCTACTACCTTTACTTTTTATGCATGTCTATACTTTTTATTAATACATACCTTGATATCACCTTATATTGGTTTTGAGCAAAGAGAGTGGAGGAGAATAGATTGTTTTATCCCACATTTGTAATTGACTGATCTCACTAGTTGTGTTGATATGCCCAGATTGTTTTATTCCATTCTTAGGTAATGGGGTGGGATACCACCTTTTTGAGCAGATCACATCAGTTGCCAAATTAACCTGAACATTGATCCTTTATTATTATATCTTTCATATAAGTCCACAAAGAAATATGTTCTACATCCCCATATAGTTCTACTTGTAGAACCCCTTGATTTGGGTCCCAAGATCGAAACCAAAGTTGTTCTGCTCTGTTGGCGAACATAACACAAGTTACATTTATTTCTCTGTCCACAGTGTGGTATTGTAAGGAAATGAGATTGCCTAACCCTTCCGAGCCCATTAGCCTTACATCTGTGGTGATAAATGGATCACTCATAGTTAAACTACATATGCAAAGAAACTTGTGGGCGCTTCTGGATGCAAAAATAAGTGGGCTGCCTAAATATGCAATCACTTACCATTTTCGAAAAAGGGTCAATATCCCCATCACAATCCTAAGCATCACTGAATGATTGCACCCAGAGAGGTACAAGAATTCAGAGGGTACAAATTGCTGACCAGGTTTTTACATAAAGTGGTCACCTATGATTTAACTACGTCCCGATAAGCTAAATAACATTAAACAAATATAATACAGCAGATTCAATGGAGGCAGATAATAATGCTGAAGTCCACAAGACTCTTGTAGGTTGCATCCATCCCATAGACCCCATTTGAGAGAACTAATCGACTCTGTGTTTACTACGAGAGCAAAAATATTGTGCCTGGGTAAAAATAGGACTATTGAAATAATCTACTCTCTGAGTGAAAAAAGAAGAAAAGAAAAAAAATAAATCTCAACATACAAGGTGTCTAGCAAATTTGTCAGCATGGCTCCCATTGCACTTGATCAGATTGACTTGCTGAGCTAAGTCTTGCATTCGTTGATCAAAACCTTCTTTGAAGAAATTTTGCACCCGGCAGTCAATTAGACACTGAATCTGGTGACGAAAAGAAATATACTTAAAACACTTATCACTTTCGAAAGGCCAGCAAGGAAACAGGCAATTTAACATCCTCAACTGTCAACTTTAAAGTAGCAATCCCATGAAATCACTAGGACAGGCTATAAGAAGCAGGTAACTAACTACCTGTCATGTCTGTGGTTTCTTCAGACGGATATTAAGGATTTAGAATTCTGCAGCCTTTCCACAGTCTGTGACTACTATGGCAACCACAGGCACATTACACATGATGTAGTCAGCAGAGAGGTTTTTACTGTAAACTTCTCACCCCTCTATCATCACCATATATGGAGAGTCTGAGAGCTTTTGTGCAGCAAACTGATATGTCTGGCAGCCATACTTATTTTCCCTCCAGATATTTTGAAAGCGAGATAATGATTTGTAGGAGGATAACTAAGAAAAAATGACTTACTTAAAAGGGTGCTTAACTTGCTATTTAAACAGAAAAATTGTCTATGTAGGATTGTTACTTTAAGAGACTATATGGACAAAAATATATTAAGGAAATAAACCACCCTTTCTTCCCCTGAACTTTTCATTTCAGTCTCTCTAATAGACTAAGATTACAAACAAACGAAACTCAAGTTCTTTGAAAAGATGTTTAGACAAAGGTTTCTAAATGATGAAAAAGTAATCTGTAAATAAAAGTGGAAGAATAGAACTTCAGAACTTGTGCATTTAAGCTCTATTTATTGCATATGCTTTTTGTTTGTGCTATTTTGAGGGGAGTGAATTTCCCAGGGTTAGAACATCCCTAATAGGATCACTGTAGAGGTGATTTACATTTCATATATTAATTCTGATCTTAAGAATTGTTGTTATGTCTTGATCTGTAACGATTTTGCACTTTTTTTTAAAACAGATGTATATTTAGCAAGCTAAACAAAATATGAAAGGACCTGCAGATCCAATTAGTCTATACTTTTTGTGTGTGTTTTTCTTAAATATATGAATAATCTATCACTTATGTCCCTTATTTCCTCTAAGCCGCACATATTCAGCCTCTCAAGTCTTTCCTGAACGTTTCATTATGCAGTTCATTGTACCATTTCAGTCGCCCTTCTTAGAATTTATTTCTGTTTTATTAATGTCTTTTTGGAAATGTGGCCTCCAGAACCGTACACAGTACCCAATGGGATGTCTTCACTAGTGACCTACATATTTTAAACAATGACAATTTTATAACATTTAGATTTAGAAAATGGTACCATTTTATTTTGCTTAATATATATATTAATATTACAGTATTTATCACTCGAGAGAACCAGGAGAAAGAATCACTTCTGTCACAGTGCCCAAGAAGTTAGATTAGAGTTAATTACATTATATGCTACAGGTATGCAAAAGGATTATCAGCAATCATTATAGATTAAGATAGATCTACTGTATTTTTTATCGATGTATAAACTAGAAGATATTGGCCAAGTGGAAACCCCCTAAAAAATTAGTAATAAATAATTTTGCCATAGCAGACCCAACAGAAACCCCTTTAATAAAACAAGATGCAGAGATGATGGATAGACTACATAATAAATCTAGATAGATAATAGATGTAGTCCTGTGTGGGCAGTGCTTGTATAGCTTATTCCCTACTTCTAAAATACTACCAAGTAAAAATATACAGCAAACAACTCCAGCTAAATAATGTTGTTATAAATATTTATAATAATACCTCCTTTAAAATTACTTTGTTAGATATTTTGGCCCGCTTTGATTCGGGAACATCACTGCTTTCTGAAAAAGGCCTTTTCCTTTGGCAGCCACCTTCAGAGAGAGAAAAAATAGGTTATCGATATAAAACTACAAAAAGAACAATTGCTGTATTTAAATCTATAGGATTTAAAAAAAACAAACAAAAAAAACAAACTAAAAACAAGAAAAAAAAAACAAAAAAACATACCTGCTATTTGGGCTTCATTTAAAGAGTTTCTAAATACAAATTGTAAAACCACAGCCATATGAGAACAAAAATGGAACCATAAAGCCAAAATTAGTAGATTAAATTAGGGCTGACTAGGCAGAAGCCATCACCATCTGGTTGAGAACTACCCTGCTAGATAACCTGTGTGGTTGCACTCTGCTCATTCTTACAGCACAATCACTGGGAGGAGGGAATGATCTCAGCAGCCTGCAACCATAGTGTGAGAATTGCTGGATATGTCCTCAAATGTCAAAACAGATGTTTCTACTATTAACATCTTTTGAAGCAGTGTAGAATTTCTACTAGCATTATTCCAGATATAGAAAAATACAGAGACAAAATGCTTTCTGAAGAATAATTATATGTTGCCAACATCAGTATAACAAAAGCAACATAATGATAATGCAAGGCAAAAAACAACAGCATTTGGAAGCAGTGGCTGCAACACTGGGTAGAAGAGAAGAGAGTAAAGGGACAATATATAGAAATATCACCAAATCAGAAACAAGTAAACTATTCAATATAAAGTTTACACAAGCATAAACAAGCCACAAAATTATCCCAAATTTGATTAAAAAAAAATTCACCCTAGGTTTTAACTTGGCCAGCAACAGTTCTATATAGCTCACATCTTTTATAAGTTTATACCATTCGAACCTATATAGAAGGACTGCTTGTTATTGTTAAGTAAGCAAATTCAAACTCTATGGGGGGTATTCAATTGTTAGCCAGAACCGCTAAAATCCCGCGCTCGAAAAAATATTACCGTTAATACGGTAATATTGCGCTTAAATGCCGTTAATACGGTAATTTACTCGCTGGATTTCAGCTCGCAGCTGAAATCCAGTGAGATATTACCGTATTAACGGTAATATTTTTCGAGCGCGGGATTTTAGCGGTTCTGGCTAACAATTGAATACCCCCCTATATGTTGGCTTTTACAATATGTCAAGCAACTTTATTTAGAGTTTAGAAATTTTTGACTGGCAGGCCCAGTAAAAGATCGTGGGATCTAAAGAGGATAGAAATTAACTTCCAAAACAACTTACAGTGAATACCAATATGGAATAATCTTTGGCAGCAGTAACGATGGAAGAATGGATATAATATCTCAGTGATAAAGTATCAATGATCAAGTGTTTATTTTATACTATTATAGTGTACATCTTAAATATTTAGCTCTATGCGCCTGAATCCTGGACCATGTTTCTCTTCCAATTCCCATTTTACACACATACCTGTGTTACAAACAAACAAAACCATTGGGATGGATGTCAGCAGGTTATAATTAAATTAGTTACTAGCAGAGTCCCCCAGCATTGCACAGGTCCGATTTGTAATGTGTAGCAGTTTTTATATATTAACAAATTATTCAGATCAAAATAATAAGTAGTGTGGATGTATGATGTCTAGATTAGAATCACAGCTGTCCGTGGTTGGGAAAGTATAGGTTGGATGCCGTTTAGGATCAATGATCAGCCTTTTAAATCAGTTTTACTTTTTTGGAACACTGGTAATTATAAATCAATATGAGAAGATAATTTTGTGGGGGTTTTTTAAATTTTGTCACAATTATATTCACAATTTTCACATGGAAAAAGGGACCATTTTCACTGTTGAAAGATCAAAGTTTGTTGTACTTTATTTTTTTTTCTTAAAACATATGTGTATTGTTGTTATTTCTGTTTACTACACTTATGAGAGATGGATCATATTTGAGGAGATTTAAGAAAAATAAAGTGGTAAATGAGAGACTTGGGAATTCATCTCCAAGTCAATAAAACAATTGTTTTTTTTTTTTGTTACTATTATGTATGTTTGTGGATTAACATATTGCAGAGGGCCCTTGTAGTTCCAAAACCACACTCCATGATTTTGTGCCTTTCAGCCATTGCCTTTACAATACCTGCCCCAGGGATGCCAGAATGAGCCCCATTGCTGTTTAGGACAGGGTTTGTTTGCCCTGGAGGAGAGAAGGGGCTACGGACCCAGATCCCTCCCTATTGTGACAAATCCAGACTAACACAGCCTAATGCTAGTAAGCGCTTTTCCCTCTGCTTTTAGCATTGACAAACCTAGGCTACAGCACTGGGATGCTGATTATTTATTTTGGGAGGGGGCAAGGGTGAATGATCACACATTGGATTCTATAAAAATGTTTTCTGTGGTGCCCCAAGACACAGCATCTCTCTTCATTATGTATCCTCCCAAACACCTTATACTCTCTAACACACTTTAGGTGCTTCACAGACATAAACCCAATTTTCCTGAATCTGCTCCTCAGGCTCTCTAACTTCTAACATCGATTGCAAGATGGTCCTATTCAGACTGAACATTTCACCTCTGGTGGGGCCATGCTGCCCCCTTTGCAAAAGCGGAAAATGCATGTAATCTGCCAACTAGTACTTTCTTTAGAGCAAACACTTTATAGTTAAAGAAGCAGGGCTGCAAGCAAACCCTGGATTATTTCACTTTAATGTGTTATGGAGTCTGAAAGAACCTCCAAAAGAAGTAATCTCAAGTTTATAGCTATCCCTCAGCCAAACACCTTTCAACCTGAAAGAGTAGTATATGGAGAAGAGGTAAAAGGACCTTCAGCTCATTTTGACAGATGGATGCCTGCGCTAAACCTTCTATATAGGCATCTTCTAAAGAAAGAACATATAAAGATCCTGTACAGCTGATATTATACAACAGCCCTAAGGCATTTACAAAATGTATTACATCTCTCCACTATGTCCTAGTGAGTGTCAATAAATGGGCAGATTCTTCCACATATTGTTGTCTCACACTAGGGCAAGATCCTACTGGAGGATGTCCTACAATTGTGGCTGCCATTGAAATATTACTGTTCAAACAGGAAAAAAAGGTTATCCTACAACATTTTATTTGCGGCAAGATAAGGTCTTGCAGAGGCTCAAAAGAACCAGAGACTTTCTACATTGTCTTTTATGAAGTGTAATATCTCTTCTCTACAAACGATGGAATGGATAAGAGATGAATATACCTGGAATGGTAACCCTGGGATTGCCATCATTCTTCTCCCTTCACCTGGAGGTTTGCCACCCCTAGAACTTTCTTAACCGTGTTCCCTCTTCCAACCTCTCTTTACTTAACCTACTTGTCTCTCATTACCCTTAACTTTTCTTGGGGCCATACTCATGTTTTTGTCTGTAGAGCCACATGTTTAGATCAAAATCGTATTACTTGTACTGTGTAGTTATGAGTTTTGCTTGCAAATTTGAAAGTACAAAAATAAAATAATATGCACCACCACCTCACTGCATGGTCCTTCGCCATATTTGAACTATTTAACTCTGGTATATATCTGGGTATTGTTTTATGGTCAGGCTTTAAATAACAAAAGAGGACCTGTTCTATAACAGACATTAGCTTTCACCTTATCCTATAAAATGACAAAAGTTCTATATTTGGAACAACAGCTCAAAAAAAACAAAAAATGATGAGCTCCATGCCATATGCAATTCTCAGCTGTCCCCATGAGATAAGCTTAGTAGAAATACCAACATATAATACAGCAGGAGACAATAGCTCCCTTTAATTCGTCTTCAAAAAAAACATTGTCGTGCTACATATACACACACACACACACACACACACACATTGTAATTCACAAAACAAACTTACTGTCAGCTGAATTGTAGTTTTGGGGCAGATTACCAGTGTCAGAATCCGCAGTCAAGCTCACTGTAAAAGCAGGTGCTGTAGAAGTGTCAACAGTACTAAAGGAATCATTAAGCTCCTTGCTTGGGATGACCATATTGCTGCCGGCTCTATCTAGCACAACTACTGGTGGCACAAGACCAATGGATGAAGTCTTCTCCAAAGAGTTGTCTTCAGCTACGATTTTTAGGGTTATTGATGCATTCAAGTTTTCAGAAACAGAACAGCATTCATCAATGACGGTTTGCTCAGAGTCTTTTTTGAAGCTTTGCACAGTGCTGCTCTCAGGGGTTTGCAATCCTCTCTCTCTTAAAGTCTGTTTTCCAGGATTTGGTGGTGAAGCGATTTGACTTACGTCATCACGCTGAGGTTCTGCTGTGGCATTGCTTGTATCATTTACTTGTAAATGTTTACTATGAGAAAAATGTACAGGAGTCAAGAGAACAGAAGATATATCTTCAGCTTGTTTGGTAATGTCTTTCCATGTTTCATTGTAAGAGCATCCAATGTTAAATTCAGAGTCAACTTGTGAAACCTCTATTGAAACTTTTAACCCATTATGAAAAATGCCCTGGCTTTTGTTTATTTTAGATGAAGAATTATCTTGTGCAATATAGTTTGCTTTGCACATTAATTCAGGCTGCTGGACCATTTCAGCTGGCAAAACAGTAAGTGACTCTTTAACTTGGCTTTCCATTTTAGACGAAAGTTTTATTTTATTAATGGCGGCAATTTGCTGTCGACAGCTTGCAGTCATCGTTTTTCTTGCTCTGAAGATTTTTTTCACTGAGCCATTTGTTTCGGCAATTAGCGGGGCCTACAAGAAAGAAAAACAATACTAAAGTTACAAATATTCTGTACGAGTATTAGATAATCTCAACAACATTATCAAAAAAGAGCTTTAGAACCTCAGGAGCAAAAGCCACACAAAACCAAACATTTTCCATGATAAGTAATACTGATATATACTCAACATGGAGTAGGCTGCTGTCTGTGCATTTTTCTGCTAATTGGGCAGGATACAAATTAAATATTTCTATCAAACTTTTTAGCATTCTAGATGGCCAAAGTTATTTTCACCAAATCCTTAATACATCATTGCTGCAGTGGCATAGAAAAAAGCACAAGTACACATGAGGTTGACATGAGAGACTACATCAGTGATGGTCAACCAATACCAGGAGCTGTGACCACAGGTTAAGCTCATCAGGGCATACAGCAAGAGCTAGGGCCTATGGGGAATATCATGGAGAAAAGGACTGACAGAGCAGAAAGCAGCAAGGAGATGTAGGAACCTTCCCCTCTTGCAAGACACAATCACCCAAAACGTGTACGTCCCCGGGTACATTGAAGCAGCGAGTAGATTTAAGCACAGGCAGATTTTTTAAGAACAGGGTGTTTTACCATTAGATACTACTTTTGATCCAGTTTAACACAGCATATCTGTCAAAAGTGTCTACTATAGACAATGGATTGTAAACGGTCCTCAATGAATATCAACCACAACATCAATACCATACGTAGATGGCTTCACCGCAACCTGTAATACCCAAAGTTTTCAATGCTATACCTTCGGGCATATTTTTCCCCAGTAGAGCACTAGTGGTTGTAGGGTGTTGTATTGGAACGATATTGATTGAAAGCGATGAACAGTCTTTGATGCAATATAGATGTTTATTCGGTACAGATTACAGCGTGAAGGTTATAAAGGTGTCAGAATCAGCTGAGATTTTATAAGGTACAGATTCTATTTTTAGTATACATATCTTTTATACCCAAAATGACATAATGATCTTCTTAACCAATCAAAATCCTTCTTAATTACATATGTTTGTTTCGGCACCTTTGGTAAAATTCAACATTTTATTTAGACATTGACCAGGTGTCACGCTATTTCTTTATCTGGCTTTATCAGACTTATCATGCTTACATTTTTCTATTTCTACCCCCCATCCTGTCTATACTCCTTATTCCTGAACTTCAGCCCTCATCCCGCTATTCATTTTATGACATTGACCACATAATTGAATGTGTTGTTTGTTATCAGACTAGGCGGCTTAGACATTGCTTAAGGTAAGTAAATCACTTCTTAAAGTGCAAGTATTAAAACATAATATTTTCTGGGCTTGTTATATATATATATATATATAAAATGAATACATATTGTGATAATATGGATTTTTGTGAGTTATTATATCCACAAAGGGTAGGGACTTTTGACCAGGGGTACCTTTGCTTTAGCAACACCCATTTATCCCGATTTGTATTTTGACGCACAGGTCTGTTAATTGTCTTACCATGGGACACCTACTACATATAAGACCATCTTCTGGCAAGATTACTTTAAGCAACAATGGGATGGAATTGCTGTCCACCCCTCCCCTCAAAAGACCAACATATTTTCCTTCTGCCACAATGAAGCAATTATGATGCGGGAATCATTCTATGTTTGTTTGTTTTCTTTGGGGGGGGGGGGGGGTTAGGGAGAGGATTGTTCTGGCTGCTTGACTCTACCAAATGGAAATTTAAGATAGAAAAATTTAATTTATATAGGTACCATAAAGTAAGCTACCAATGTTTCATCCCCTTTACGCCAGTCTTGTTTTTTTAATCTTTGATTTTCTAGCTTTCTTAAGTCCCCTTCCTATTACACTTGAAAACTTTGCAGTCTTTCATGCAAATCACATTACTATATCTTTCACTCTTGTACTTTAAGAAGACCCTCTCGACTACAGTAAAGCTCCTGATGGATAGAGATGTAGGAGGGGACCCAGGAGAGGGCAGTCTCATGAAGGCTACAGGGATAAGCATGTCAAGGAGAAAAGTGGTCAATAGTGTAAAAAAAGCAACAGAGAGGACAAGAAGTAGGAGGAGGAAGAACTGGCCTTTTAATTTGGCTAGGAGAAGGTCATTGGTCACTTTGGTGAGAGCGGTTTCAGTCAAGGGTGAAAAGCTGCCGGAAGGGGGTAGATGAGAGTGGGAGCAGAAAAAGTGTGTTAGACAGTTGAACACAAGAATTTTGGATGCAAAGGGAAGCAAAAAAAAAAAAAATGGGGCAGTAGAGAAAGGGTCATGAAAGGGATTTTTGAGAACCTGGGAGATGAGGGGATGCCTGAAAGCAGAGGGGAAGATACTGGTGAGAGATTAAAGAGTTAAGCAAGCTGCAGGCAGGTGTTGGGGGAGAGAGTGAGTGAAGGAGCTTGGAGGGATCAACTTCCGGGAGAAGAGGAATAGAGGAGAGTGAGGATCTCAGACTCCGTTGCAGGACAGTAGTGGGGTGAGGGTGGGCAAACGGGGAGGGTGGATCTAGCAGGAGGAGATTTTGTGGTGGACCTGCAGACCTTGAAGATTTATCAACATTAACTAGCAGCGCCCAGCCCTGCTATGCCCCCTCCCCATCAGCCCAATATTGGTATAATGCACAAACACATGAGGAACACATCCCATAAGGTGCACACTTTTTAGTATTATACTCCCTGCAAGGTCTACAAGTGCAACTCTTAACTCCTTTGCTTTAGGAGCAGTGGGAAAATTGACCTGAAACATATCTGGTGGAATGATTGTGCTGGCCCTCATAAATAGTAAGCCGTATATTAATCAGTCTCTGACACCTTGAATCACTAATTCTAATTTTTTCTTCTACACATGTATATTGTTATAGGAAATTAATGTGCATTCACATTAGGCTCAGAGACAACATGTAATGACAGGGCGAAAGCACAGGAGCAAATAGTGTGTGGGGCCATTAAGAATGTACCAACATTAGCATTACAGTAGCATTATACTGTAATGTGCTTTCCAACCACTCAGCAGCCACTGCTCAAACCAGGTAGGGGACATTAAGAGCTCCAGACTATAGAGTACACTGGCGCCTTTACACAATGAGGGGAGTGGGGGGTTCAATACAGTGCCAAGTCTCTGCTTATTTCCATGTGTTATGTTACATAAAAGAACACTGATTTTAACTCACACCTCTATGAAGTGCAAGCAAAAGTCATCAATGTTTCAGTTACCGAACATCCTGTGGAGTCTCATCATGAGAGGCTCTGACGGGACTATGCCTGGTATTAAAATCGGTATAAATTAGCATACTAGCCACTCTGCACTGAAAACAGGCGAAACCTACCTTTGTGTAATCCTGGTGCAGTCACTGTTGCTGGGACTATAAAAGTTTAGTAAAAAGCAAAGGACACAGTTTCACTCCTAGATTTTGCCCTCACAGCATACTAGTGTTGAGTGACGGATGAGACATTACGCAAATGACGAGGGGCTGTATATAATCTGCAGAATACAGTGGGCTGGAAGCTGAATACACAGGCCATGAATTTATATATGGCTGAATACAATTGGTATAATGCTGATTATAGTGGTCATGGGGATGCATACATTTAGATATAGATATAGTGTGCACAGAATTATATATAACTGGCATGGGGCTGTATATGATGGAAATAGAGCTGGATATAGTAGTTATAGGGAAACTTTAAGAGGATTATATTGCGCATAGGCTGTAGTTGGTGGTCATGCGACAAGAACACTGCTTATAACCAAAAGTCCTTAATGAAATAAATGTATTCTACCTTGAGTGAGTGAGAGTAGGAGAGGGTGGTGGGATCTTTCAGTTACTACAGAAAGAGAAGAGAGATAGAATGGTGGCGATATAGAACATTTGTCTGTGCCAGGCACTCTAAGAACGTACAGACTTATCTGTAGGATTTGTACATACATATAATTAAAAATAGACACAAAGTTTAAGGAAGGGGTCATTGTGCCTTAATTTAGTGAGCCTGTTAGGGGCATCTCTGGGTCTGCCCAAAATCTTTCTACATATAGTCTCCAAGCAACTAAGTGAACCAAATCACCATGCCGAAATTACTCTATAGTGCTGCTCAATATAACCGTAGCTAGAATTGCAGGTATTAGAAATAAATGTGTGCGCTGTGGTATAAGTTAACCCCTTCCTGAGGGGAACATGGAATCAGGGGCCGGGTGCTCAAGAGCGAGACACTGGTTATATTTTATGAACTTGCGTTCAGATAATTTTTGTTTTGAACGTTGTACATTTTCTGAAAATAAATAAAAGATAGAGAGCTATATAGATAGATTTATATAGCTAGATATAAATAGCTATAACATCATCATTTATTTATATAGCGCCACTAATTCTGCAGCGCTGTATAGAGTACTCACTCACATCAGTCCCTGCCCCATTGGAGCTTACATTAAATTCCCTAACACACACACACACACACACACACACAGACTAGGGTCAATTTGTTAGCAGCCAATTAACCTACTAGTATGTTTTTTTTGGAGTGTGGAAGGAAACCGGAGCACCCAGAGGAAACCCACGCAAACACGGGGAGAACATACAAACTCCTCACAGATAACGCCATGGTCGGGAATTGAACTCATGGCCCCAGTGCTGTAAGGCAGAAGTGCTAACCACTAGGCCACTGTATATATAAATAGATAGACTCTTCAAGCATAATAAAATAACCAAATCAAATTTGTGAGGTAACCTCTAAGAAGGTCATCATATCACAGCCCTTACAATAATATACCTTGAGAGATTCTAAATATATATATATATATATATATATATATATATACACACACACACACACATACACATACACACATACATATACACACACACACATATATATATATATTTCAGTAAAATGCCTGGACAGTTTTTCCCAGAAAAATTGGAGCTTTATATATAATGACACTTTAAAATAATTTTTGCCCTAGCAATTAGTTTCTAAATGGGTGGTGAATCAATCCAATGCCTAAACAACTCGATTTAGTTTTATTTTTTAGTGCATATAATAGTTTGGATTGCTTTAAAAACACAACAGTAAGTCAATTTTCACACTAAAGAAAGCAATTTTCTTCATGAATTATGTCCCACTAAATACCACAGGAGGTCACTGTTGCTATACAGAACTCTAGCCATTAGTTTATACTCTGCTAGATGGTGATATTTTATGGTAGCGGTATTATATAATAGAAGCTATTTGGCAAATGAAACAAAGAAATTGGTGGGATAAGCTCTAAACAGATGGGTTTTTAGACAGCATTTAATGTGTTGTATTTATTACAGTCACCCCCCTCCTCCCCCCCATAAAGTTATACTTTTGACACCATGGGAAACATGCACAGAGATGAGAAACGCATTGGTGTGTGGAATTGAGAAAGAGCAATTAACTATGCCATCTTGTTAACTATACTGCGATAAAGAGCATGAAAAGCCACATTCTTTTTATTTGTTAAAACTGTTTTATTAAGTTTTGTTATTCATACGAAATACCCTGGGCTAGGATAGGAGAGGTAGCAGAAAAATGAAAAAAGGGGATTGTTAGTACATTACAGCAGGAGTATATATAACAATCAGTTATTGTACAATGTGCAGACGTAAATGGAAGAAGTTCGGAACAACCAGGACTCCTCCTAGAGCTGGCCGGCCTTCTAAACTGAGCGATCGGGGGAGGAGTCAGGGAGGTGACCAAGAACCCAATGGTCACTCTGTCAGAGCTACAGCATTCCACTGTGAAGAGAGGAGAACCTTCCAGAAGGACAACCATCTCTGCAACAATCCACTAATCAGGTCTGTATGGTAGAGTGGCCAGACGGAAGCCACTGCTTAGTAAAAAGCACATGGCAGGCCACCTGAAGTTTGCCAAATTGAACCTGGAGGACTCTCAGATCATGAGAAACAAAATTCTCTGGTCTGAGGAGACAAAACCCTAACCCTGCTCCAGAGCGCTCTTGACTTCAGACTGGGGCGATGGTTCGTCTTTCATCAGGACAACGATCCTAAGCACACAGCCAAGATATCAAAGGAGTGGCTTCAGGAACACTCTGCGAATGTCCTTGAGTGGTCCAGCCAAAGCCCAGACTTGAATCCGATTGACCATCTCTGGAGAGATCTGAAAATGGCTGTGCACAGACGCTTCCCATCCAACCTGATAAAGCTTGAGAGGTGCTGCAAAGAAGAAGAATGGGCAAAACTGCCCAAAGATAGTTGTGCCAAGCTTGTGGCAACATATTCAAAAACACTTGAGGCTGTAATTGCTGCCGAAGGTGCATCAGGAAAGTATTGAGCAAAGGCTGTGTACTTATGTACATGTGATTTCTTAGTTTTTTATTTTTAATAAATTTGCAAAAATCTCAAAAAAAACTTTTCACTTTGTCACTATGGGGCATTGTGTATAGAATTTTGAGGGAAAAAAGGAATTTATTCCATTTTGGAATAAGGCTATAATAACAAAATGTTGACAAAGTGAAGCTCTGTGAATACTTTCCGGATGCACTGTAATTGTTCGCAATAAACCTGCAACATTTTTTTCTTTATCATTTTTGCAAAATATTACACTGCCCTTACCCAGCTGCTTCTTAATGCCACCCGGCTGGAAAATTTCCTGGGGAGAGCACTGCTCTGTAGCAATGTCAGAGCAATAGGTTTTCTCACCCGTCTGACTCCCTGTTATGCTACAGAAGTTGAGCCTTCCTGTGCATTTCCTTTGGATTGCTTATCTGACTAAACACCTTGTGTACCAGTCCTTGCTTGTTTTTGACCACTCTCTCTCAGATCCTGAATTTGTTCTGCACTAATGCCTGTTTACCAGTTCCCAGCTTCTCATTGAACTTCCCTGCTGCATACCGATTTTGTTCCTCGTTGCCACCAACGTATGAGCCCTCGGCTTGCTGACCTGCTTCTGGATTACCCATCCTCCATCTCCGCTGTGTTACACCTAGTGGATTTTCAGAGGGCCGCGACCTGCGGGTTCCCGGTTGCTAAGCCCATCCCACCTTCTGGCGGAGAATCCATAAGACTGCTCATCAGCGTGGCCAGCCCTAAACAGTCAAACACATGTATCCACTACCTCAGGACTTCCTTCCTGATAACCCTGTTACACACTATGCAATATCCAGTGCATGAATCAATGTTACATGCATAAAAACCACAATGTGTCAACAGGAGTGTCAACTTAAATCCCAATTCTGCTCCTGCTTCACAAAAGCAGATAGCTGTTGCAGATGTTGGTCAGCGTCTACCAAATAGCTTGATTGCTGGTTGTGCTGCCAAGTTGATAGCCATAATATTTTCATGCTGTGCAAACCCCTGCATGGTGCGAGAGGTTTATAATTACCTTACAGGTGTTATAGTCGCATTTTGTGATAAGCAATAACAGTCTTCAGATGTAGGAATTGAAGAACACAGTGAAGTATGTTTCTGCAATCACTTTATTATAAATTCAAGGTTAAACTAACATTAAATGTAGATATAATTAAGCTGAGGGTATTTGTCGTATTAGACCTGCAGACAAGAAGTTTCCGTCTCTAGCAAAGCAATTCAGTGAAGGCTTCTGATGCGTTTTGCTCGTGACCAGACTTTCTCAAGGAACGACTGAACACTGTATTCAATGTAGTTTTATAATCCTGGGTGGATTGGGTTTGATTACACTTGTGCATAATTAGCTCGTTGGGTATGCAGGGTGTTGCTCCACACCCATTTTGACTTGGTGATTGGGTCTGGTTGTCCCATAATGGGGTTTGTCAGTAATTGATTTGAACAGGGAGCTAGTTAACCGGCTGCAGTGTTATTGCTATGTAGTACAGAACGATTCTATCTTTATATTATAGTTGCAAGCATAGCGTTTTTGCTGTTCTTGACTAAAACAAATTATCTCCTGTCTAAACTGTAGTAAAACTTTTCCCGCCCACACCTTAAGTACACTGTGAATACCCTCCTCCTGGTCAAGCTGTCCCGAGCCCACAGTTGAATCAACTTTAGGAAATGGTCCTGGCGCTTGCTGGACATTCTTGTCCACCCTGAAGCCTTCTTCACAACTATTGAACCTCTCTCCTTGAAGTTCTTGATTATCAGATAAATAGTTAATTTAGGTGCAATCTTACTAGCAGCAATATCCTTGCCTGTGAAGCCCTTTTGTGCAAAGCAATGATGACTGCACATGTTTCTTTGCAGATAACCATGGTTAACAGAGGAAGAACAATGATTTCAAGCACCACCCTCCTTTTAAAGCTTCCAGTCTGTTGTTCGAATTCAATCAGCACGACAGAGTGATCTCCAGCCTTCTCCTTGTCAACTCTCTCACCTGTGCTAACGAGGGAATCACTGCCCTGATGTCAGCTGGTCCTTTTGTGGCAGGGCTGAAATGAAGTGGAAATGTTTTTGGGATAAAGTTCATTGTCATGGCAAAGAGGGACTTTGAAATTAATTGCAATTCATCTGATCACTCTTCATGACATTCTGGAGTATATGCAAATTGCCATCATAAAAACTGAGGCAGCAGACTTGGTGAAAAATAATATTTGTGTTATTCTCAAAACGCTTAGCCATGACTATAGTCACAAGGTGAAACATGCAGCCCACCTGATTACATTTAAAAATAAACAGTTGAAGTTCATCCTCTTATGCTTTGGAAGGTGTACCATATATTCCTATCTAGGAAGTTGAACAAAATTCTTTACATGCGAAAATGTTATAATAGAGATGATCAGAGTCCAAATGGATAGCCAGATGGGGATGGTAACTTTAGTCCCATTTTGACACACGCAGTGAAAGTCCAGCAATTGCAAGAGGCTCTAGTGTGATCGAAATCATGGATAAGGACAGAGGGCAATGTTGGGGAGACTTTCATATTAGCAAAAAGGAAGCAGATGCCACTCACCCTCAATTGCATTGTCAACCATTAATTATGATGAGGGACTTTCAAATGTGTTAGAGACTGATATTAACAGAGGTGAAATTTCCTGACAAATAGCCAGGTTGGTCTTTGTGGAGAACAGTGTAGTTTACTCTATAAATTTGTATGGCTAAAAATTTAGCAATTATTTTGGCATCAATATCTATGAAGGCAATAGCATAAAACTATTTTTATTCCTTTGCCATTTTAGAGAAAACAATGATGCGAGCTTCAACAATCAATTGAGGCAAGACTCCCATTTCTCAAACCAATGTAAAGCACTCTAAAAGGTGATAAGCTACAGAGTCACAGTATTCTTTGTACAGTTCGATTGGGATGCCATCTGGTCCCAGGGTCTTCCTCAAAGTGCATTATTTTACACCAGCTATTACCATCTTTAACACAATCATGGTATCAAAGGTATCTCTGTATATGGTCCATATCGGTGAAATAATTGTCTGTGAACTCAGTCTTCATTAGAAAAAAATAGGAGGGATGCAATCAACATGTCTACACAGTCGTTTTTAAATCCAAGCCAGCTATTCAAACAATCAATAAATTTTCATTGCTCCGCATCAATCCAGAAACCAGTTGTCAAAGGAAATGAAGTACTTAATTAGATGATGAGCAAGTCCATTATCATGTTATCGGAGCTTGCATGAAGACAGACCAAGTACCTTTGGAAGACAGTTTCCAAAAAAGAAGGCCTCTGAGACACTTCCCTCTGTCTTTTCAGGTAGGACAAGGATCTTTGGTTTTGAAGTCTTTGGCACGTAAAGTCAGAGTGGATAAACATTTCTAGACCACTGAAAAATCAGGTTCCACCAATTGAAGATCGCCCAATACTTTGCACATTGTAACAATTTCCTGTCTCTGGCTAGGCACGTCTGTCCAAACACTTTGAAATAAATGAAAGACTGTTCTCTGAAAGTTCATGTAAAAATAATATTTTGACAGGAGCTTAAGTGGAACCACATACAGATTCAAAAGCTGGAAGTTTCCGATAATGCTGCATAAATGCTAGATAGAATGTGAGCAATTTTAACATGTCACAAAAATTCTTGAAGGCGAATTCTTTGCTCCACCCAGGCATTCAAGGTATTGTAGCTCAATAGATGGTATAGAATGAGTCTATCCAACTTAAACTGAACGAAAACTGCTCGACCATGGGAAACTGTGTAGTCGTGTGTCAGACATAACAAAAGGGGGAGTGATTAGCAGGAAAAGGGCATCAACCCTATCCTACAACTTTAGACTGAAGATGTCAGTTCAGGGTATACAAATTTCAATGTCCAAATACTTTGAGTTATTTCTATTCAAGTATAACATCTTCCCCTGCTCATTAAAAGATCCTGCTGGTTTCTAGATTTGACTGACTTGTTCATGAACTGTACATTATTTTGTTTATATCCCCCCCCCTCCCGTATTAGGGGACACCCATTATCATTTATTTATATAGCGCCAGCAAATTCCGTTACGCTTTACAATTGTGGACAAACAGTAATAAAGCAATAATGGGTAATACAGACAAAGAGGTAAAAAGACCCTGCATGCAAGCAAGCTCACTATATATGGATCTGGAGCTAATTATCCTACTATGTAGGTCTTTGGAGTTTGAGAAAACCGGAGCACCTGAAGGAAACCCACACAATCACGGGGTGACAAATAAAAGCTCCACACAGTATATAGTCCTGGTCGGGAATCGAACTCATGACCCTGTGAGGGTCTAGGTTCAGATGAAATGGAAGATATTGGAGATATAATCATGATTTTAAAGAGCAGACTTCCTTTCAGTAACTTCACTGAAACACACTATAGTCAGACCTATTGTCCGACCTGTTAACAAGGAATAGTTGATTGCACTCAACTGCACATTAAAAACGACCGTTCGGCCCAATATCACATTAGTGCGTACACTCTAACGATGAACAATTATCGTTGCAAAGCACAGTGTATCGTTTCATTTCATTTTTAAACCAAACTACAAATCTCATTCCAATTCTGCAGTCTGTATGCCCTCATGTGTCCATAGATCTCTATGGAGTCCCCACCCACCCAGTCATTGCTAAAATCGTTAATGATATTGCATTGGGAGACATTTTCTGTAGTGTGCACAGAGTCTAATTGTAAAGAAAGTTTCATTCCAGTTGTATTTTAGATTTATGCGAACCACAAATGCAGCGATATTGGACATATGGCCAAACATTGTAAGTGCGTGGAATCAAAATGTCTTTATAGATTTCAGTAGTATCACTGTTTTGCTATAGATTAATCTACGATGTTGGCAAATGTGGCTGAAGATGGTGCAGCCATCTTTCAATCGCATTATTAGGCCCTAGAAACAATGGAAGTGATATGGCTGCTCTGTCTTCGTACCATACACATATCTCGAATACCAATTGGAAACCCATCTGTGTCACCAAATTTAGTAACATCAAACTGCAAGAAGCATGACAGCTTTCTGTCATTAGCTCTGAATGATAACATGGTATTAGGGTATTCAGCCCACAGCAACCACTAACCAAAAAATTGAAAAAGAAAAATATATAAAAGAACTTCGATACGAATGTATTTCAATGAACATGTGTAGACAGCTAAATGCTTTGGTCACATACCTGTACCGTTATAATAACCAAAATGGCGCCTGTTTTCCAGCACATATATAGAGGTGAAGCCCGCTATTATGGCGATTGCGCCACAGGGACCAAAACAAACTGATGTCGAGCAGTGTGCAAGGTGAGAAAATTAGTATTTCTGTTGTTGAATAAATTACAGATATTGAAGTTTAATGGTAAACTTTATTCATTTCCTTGTTTTGTAGGTAAAGAAATCAAAGGGGATAGAAACCCAAGCGACATCAAGGCCTGTTCTGCCACAAACCAGTAGCACCTTTAAAGTGTAATACTAATTTTTTCACTTGTCATATTGCAAAAATTTTTGTACATTTTTCCTGCAATAAAACTGCTGCATGAACACTGTGGTTTATTCTGGGTATTTCACAAATATTAGTTAATAAAGGTTAATATGACTTTATAACTAATAGTTTATAAAGGTTAAAATTGTATAAAGGGTAAATATGAATACATTGCCAACATAGACGCAAAGGGTAATAACACACGTGCTTTATACAAGTGCAATGGTCTGCAGGTGCAATATACATATATACAAAACACAAGCCCGTGATATGCAGATACCGCACCACATGGGACTGGGGCAGACATCAAAAATTTACATACACATGCCCCCAGGTTGAGGAAGTATCGGAGTATCGGAGAATTGTCGTGGATCGGTCGGAAGTTTATGAACATTACACAACGGAAACGAGATTGTAACGAAAATATTTAACGGTACTACCAACCAAATGAGGCGACAATCGTCCATTTGGCCAGACTCGACCATCATGTCACTACACACACTGACCCGACTTTTGAACAAGAGGTCGTATGTCGGCTGATTGAGCCGATTATTGGACAAAAACCGCGTAGTGTGTACCTAGCTTAAGGCTGGGTACACACTGCAGTGTTTTCAGATGATTATCGGGACGGTCAAACAATGAACAACAGTTCGGTCTGATATCGCATTAGTGTGTACACTGCAACGAAGAACGATTAAGGTTACAAAGCACGTCGTACAGTTTCCTTTGAATTTTAAACCGGACTAAAAATCTCGTTCATTGAGGGAACGATGTTATTGAAATTCTGCAGTGTATATGCATCCACGACCAGCAGTGTCCATAGATCTCTATGGAGTGTGCCGATTCCCAATCTTTTCAGCTGATGGTTATGACAGATGAAGAACACAGATCTGAAGGTAAATCGTGTAAAACATGTATAGTGTGTACACATGAATTAGCATGTCAATCAGGACTTTTTTATTTTTTTCGATCGTTGGTAAAATCGTTAGAGATGTCGCATCGGGAGAAATTTTCTGTAGTGTGTACGCAGCCTGACGTTATTGTCCAACCGAATTTGAAAATGGACCTGTCTGGAGAATGTTTTGTTTAAATATCAGCAATACCATTGCTATTTGTGGCTGGCCTCAATCTCCTTAAAATGTCAATTGCTTGACTTGAACTTTGGAATGGATTGCAGTTCTTTTCCACCATCAACAGCTCTCCATGTCAAAGCTCTCAATGATTCTCATATTTATGAGGACAGTTGAAATGAGCACTGCACACTTAAAAAGAGAGTTAGCACTGTATGCATTAGTGTGCATGGCAAGGGATACCAGGCAAATGGTGGGGGGCATATTTTAAAACAAATCACAACTAGGACGCTTCTACTTTGTGTAACAGAGGAGGCATCTGAAACCAGTCTTCCAGAATTAATTCGCCAAGAGCCTCACATTACTATGGTTAGGTGGTCCCGGCTCCATTATATGTCAGCGGTATCCTGATTGTATCATGACAAGGAATGGAAACAGTCAGTACACAGCCATTTCCAAAATCCATCACCCCTCTGTTCCTGTTTAACATAGGGGTATGAAGCAGAGGGCTAACTATATAAAGATTACTGATGTCCATGGACAGATGAACCAACAGAGCAGATGAACACTGTTGAGCAGATGAAGATGTGAAAAGACTATCTACCTATGATCCTAGTGACACACACCTTAATGATTGCACATGTAAATAGCGAAAACACAAAACCAACAACCTAATCTGGTAAATTGGACACATGTGGACAGTCCAGACGAAAATGTCAAGTTTTGTCTACTTAACAGCAGCTCTATAATATATGTGGATAGCTTTCGTTTTACTGTTTCACCAATTACATAATTGTAACGAACATCTTAAATGACCATTCCACTTTAAACCAAAGCAAATTAAGGAGTATTTTATTTTTACGTACGGTGCTACAGAAAACACCGATACCTTGTAAACATAATCAGGTCGTATGAAATAAAAATAAAAAAAGAGATACGATATAAAATGAAGTTGCATAATGCTATACATGTTTACGATGCTCTCTTAAGATACCAGTAGAACAGAAGCCAAGGCGGCGTATACAGCTGTAGGTTGTGGTCATGCGTGGCATTTCCGGTGTCTGAGCCTGGACACAACCTGGGGATAACCGTCCGCCCAGCACGTTTTGTACTCACCATGTCACTCCCGGCAGCACAGCCCACACCGGCCGCCTCCATTTCTACGTTGCGCCTCTAGACCGGTCACGTGCGATACACGTCAGCTTCGTGCCAAACTTGGGCAACAGTGGCAGTCACGCCCCTCTGCCGTATGTCACGAGTAGGGGGCGTGTCTTGTCGTTGGTTGTAAACACGTGTGATCAAAGACGTTTTGTGTTGTTGTGAGAGCGAGAGACGGCAAATGGGTAATGAGGTTCCTAACCTACTGCTAACCATGCTATGAAAAGCATGTAAATGGGGATAGAGAGTGCTAGTTTCCACAATCCCATTCCTACTTGTGCATGCTGTAGGACATACCTCCCAACATTTAGGGGTAGATTCAATTCCCCACGTGCTTTACAACAACACGAGGCATCATTACATTTAATATGGTCATTTTAACACCATACTTGACAACTCCCGCATTTTGCGAGAGTCTCACGGACTCCTGGGAGAGTGTGGCAATCTCCCGGATCTGCCCACTTCCTAGTGAAGTGAGCAGAATTAGATCCAAAATGCCGCAATTAACCAGGAATCGCAGTGTTTGGTCCCGCCCCTTCTGTAAAATGATGCGTTTGTGTCATTACGCATGGGGGCGGGTCTAAAATGACCAAAAAATTGGAGACCCGCCCCCATCACGCCCACCTTCTCTGGCAGGCTCCCGGAAAGCTAATTTCAAAAGTTGGTAAACACAAAAAAAAGTTGTTTAACACAGATTTCGAGCCGCAGGCTAATATTACCGTACTGATAGTAGTAATACGCATCAATTACAGTAGTAACAGTAATGATGTGCGTTGGGTATTGAATCTCCCGGAATCATGAAAATGGGGTAAAATAAGCCCTACCCCTGAACCACCGCAGCAAGTCGCAAATAGACAAATTTGGGTAAAAGTGCACCAACATTTTGTCATGTATCCTCCCTTTTATGGGTGCAAATCGGGATAAATACTTGTGGTACTGTATGACTAACGTGGTGTAAAACCAGTGCTTACCCACCCTTGTGCTTGGTGAAAAGGTGGGAGGTAGCGGAGTTAATGAAGTGTACAGTACTTGTTCACTGCAAGTGACACTCCATTAAGCTCTGGTTACACTCTGTTTGTCATGCAGTGCCACTAGTATTTTCTTGATGTAGTATATTGCGCTGGAGTTTGTTTTTGAAGTCATTGGCACGCAAAGCTAGAGTGGATAAGCTTTTCCAGACCACTGAAGAATCAGATTCCACCAATTGAAGGGTCGCCCAATACTGTGCACCTGTAGAAATGGCATGTCTCTGGATAGCCATGTCTGTCCGAACCTCCCTAATTTTGGTGGAAAGTATGTCTATCACTGCGAAAGTACTGTCATGGTCAAAAGTTTGGAGAATTACAAAAATATTATCTTTCGCAAAGTCTGCTGCGTCAGTTTTTATGGTGGCAATTTGCATATACTCCATAATGTCATGAAGAGTGATCAGATGTTTGCCATAACAATGAACTTTGTCCCAAAAACAGCATTTCAGCCCTGCCACAAAAAGACCAGCTGACACCATGTCATTCATTCTCTCAATAACACAGGTGAGAGTGTTGATGAGGACAAGGCTGGAGATAACTCTGTCATGCTGATTGAGTTAGAATAACAGAATGGAAGCTTTTAAAGGTGGGTGGTGCTTGAAATCATTGTTCTTTCTTTGTTAACCATGGTTACATGCAAGGAAACGTGCAGTCATCATTGCTTTGCACAAAATTGGGCTTCATGGGCAAGGATATTGTTGCTAGTAAGATTGTACCTAAATCAACCATTTATCTGATCATCAAGAACTTTAAGGAGAGAGGTTCAATAGTTGTGAAGAAGGCTTCAGGGGCGCCCAAGAATGTCCAGCAAGCGCCAGGACTGTGTCCTAAAGTTGACTCAGCTGCGGGATCGGGGCACCACCAGTGCAGAGCTTGCTCAGGAATGGCAGCAGGCAGGTGCGAGTGAATCTTCACGCACAGTGAGGCGAAGACTTTTGGAGGATGGCCTGGTGTTAAGAAGGCCAGCAAAGAAGCCACTTCTCTCCAGGTAAAACATCAGGGACAGACTGATATTCTGCAAAAGGTACAGGGATTGGACTGCTGAGGACTTGGGTAAAGTCATTTTCTCTGATGAATCCCCTTTCATATTGTTTGGGGCATCTGGAAAAACACTTGTCCGGAGAAGGAAAGGTGAGCGCTACCATCAGTTCTGTGTCATGCCAACAGTAGAGCATCCTGAGACCATTTATGTGTGTGGTCGCTTCTCAGCCAAGGGAGTGGGCTCACTCACAGTTTTGCCTAAGAACGCAGCCATGAATAAAGAATGGTACCAAAACATCCAACAAGAGCAACTTTCCCCAAGTATCCAAGAACATTTTGGTGGCGGACAATGCCTTTTCCAGCATGGTGGAGCACCTTGCCATAAGGCAAAATTGATAACTAAGTGGCTCGGGGATCAAAACATAAAAATTTTGTGTCCATGGCCAGGAAACTCCCCAGATCTTAATCCCATTGAGAACTTGTGGTCATTCCTCAAGAGGTGGGTGGACAAACAAAAACCCTCAAATTCTGACAAACTCCAAGCATTGATTAGGCAAGAATGGGCAGCCATCAGTCAGTATGTGGCCCAGAAGTTGATTGACAGCATGCCAGGTCGAATTGCAGAGGTCTTCAAAAAGAAGGTCAACACTGCAAATATTGACTCTTTGCATAAACTTAATGTATTTGTCAATAAAAGCCTTTGACACTTATGAAATGCTTGTAATTTTACTTCAGGATTTCATTGCAACATCTGACAAAAAGGTCTAACACTGAAGCAGCAAACTTTGTGAAAAACAATACTTGTGTCATTCTCAATCTTTTGGCCATGACTGTACGTAGGTCCTACAACTGAGTCGGCTAAAGGCATGTCCTTTTCGGGTGGCAGAGATTTAAGTTTGACAGAGACCTTGCAATATGATAGTCTCGCACCAGAACTCTGGTGCACTTAAGGGTCTGGAGCCGTCCTGAAAGTCACAGGCGACCCACAGGACAGTGAACTACCACACATGCTGAGTGCAAGTCAGACCTCATTATCCAAGATCAGTGTCCGACCTCAATAATGCTCATGGTTGCTGAATGGATTGACTTGAACTTTGGAATGGAGAGCTGGCAATTCTCCTGCAACTTGCTCGTAGGGAGCCTAAATGACGCAATTTACCGTGGCACAATTTGTCGCACCGTGCCCCCTCCGGGATTTCCCAGAGGACAGCAATAGAAAGTTGGCAACTATGATTTAAGGTCTCATACCCACTGGCATTTTTTTGTGTGCTTTGTACTAGTGGTTTTAATACTAGCTCAATGCATCTAGTCTGGCCTGAAACACTGATGATGTTACTTGTGTTAAGAAGTGTTGTCACAGCATTGCATTTTTTGCTTGCTCCCTTCAGTTGTGTTTACCACAAGTGAACATATTGGGGAAGCTTATGGGACCTACACTGACTTCCTGATCCTGAGTTATTATCCTGCGCTATTAACAGACATGTCATACATGTTTGCATTTCACATGTTTTCAGTTGCATTTGTACTTGGATTTATAGTATGCAATACAGTCCTATCAGAATGCATGCATGCATGCATGCAAAAAAAAAAAAGAAATGCAAGCAATTGTGTTCATTGGTAAGGTCTGTTTCTGAACATGCGTAGAGCAATTTAACACAACATACGACACACAAAGGAGCTTGCGTCCGAAGATGAATCAAGCCCAGAATCTGTAATTTGCATGTGTTTTTAATTAAAGTATGAGTCCTTTGGACACGCCACTCCTCTCTAGATCTCTGTGATGGACCCCCCTTCCCCTCCATCACATGCACTCATACCTCCCTACTCTTACGATTTACTCGACTGTCCCGACTCCTGAGCACTTGGGAGATGTATCCCACTAGCAGGTACTGCACACAATTGCCACTGTACACATGGCATTGAAAGGGTGTTTTTAGGAAAGGGCATGGTGGTTGGGGTGTCGCAGTGATTCAAAGGCACTGGACACCCCCACCAGGGAGATGTGGCGCGTCGCAGCGTGACCACACCCATGTGCAATGCGACCAGACCCCATTCTATGTCGTAACACAAAAAAAAATCTGAAAAAGTCCAAGTGGGCTGAATACCTTTTATAGACACTGGAGCTGAACAAGCTTCCAAGACTTAATCAACTTTAATGGCAATTCACAGACAACAGAGAGAATTGGGGGTCTCATTTATACATGGAAATTAAAGGCTTTAGCTTTAATTTCGAATAGTGTTAAATCTTCACATAAATTATGGGATATGGGAAAATAAAACTGTGCATGCATTTTACTTCTGCATTTTGTATGTAAATGTGTCCAACTCCAAGTTCATACACTTTAGGATTCTACAAATTCCGATTCTCTTAAAATCACAAATTTTGTTGCATACATGAGAGTTTCTCCAGACAGGTCAATACAACAAAATGTACCTTTTACCTAGTCAAATTCAATGACCCAATGACCGATTTCATGAATGTCTGTCCCAAAATGTATGCCATGTTCTGACACTGCATTTACCAGAGCAGTGAGGAGCCACAGAGGGTAAGTGCTGTCTCATGTAATGAGAAAAAACATATTTTTAGATAAATTACCAATGGGGTTTGTCACGATCCAGCAGTCACCTGAGCCTGTGTGACAAAGGGTTAATAAAAAATAACCACATGGTCTGTGTAAAATGTTTAAAACTCTCCCTGTCTATCCCACACACTTACTTTGCCTTACCAGTTATGTCACCACCAGGATTTTTTTTGCAAAGAGCTGACACTGCTACTCAGGAAGCCTTCGGTTCTCCCTTTAAATTAATCAATCACAATTTACTTGCATCAGAGTTATCATAAACCAAATGATCTCCCCCCTACCCAGAGTTATCCTGAACCAAATGATCTCTGTTTCAGCTATGTAGTGTTCTAAAACCAAGTGAAGTCTGACAATTGAATTCTTAAGAACAAAGAGACATGAACTAATAAAGTGTAATTTAATATGGAAAATAACTCCACAATGCTTCAGATGGAAAACAATTAACAAAATGACATACAGTGATATGATACAATAGTTCCTGGTAAAATAAGAAATAAACAACAGAAATGGTAAACTCATAAATTACCAAGTTTTCTGCTTGCTGGGAGTACAGGAATAACGGGACAATTCTCAATAGGAAATGAATTCCCAAAAGTGTACAAATCTGTTAGATTTACAGGACATTTTAAACATGCTGGGCCCGAGTCATTAAGCAGAGCAAGGCAAAAATAAGGAGTAACTTTGCACTTTGGCAAAAGCATGTTGCATTGGAGGTGGAGCTAAATTTAAAATAAGGGGACAGATTTATAGTTGGGGTAGGACATGTCCTAGATCAACTGTAGATTTCAGTGTAAAAATAAAGCTATCAACTAAGCAGCCAGTATTTTCCTTACATGCAAAATAATAAAACCATTACAAACTTGCATTGTAACTGTTAGGAACCCCTCCAGCCGGCACAACACAACCCGGAGTCTACTCTGCCAATCAGGTGTTCACTGGAGCCCCTGGTGGTGGGGACAGACTGGGCTGCAGACTGACAGAGGGTCGTGAAGTGTGTACCGGCTGGGGAAAACCCAGGCAAGCGGAGTGAGGTCCACGCAGAGGTCAAGGGCCGGCAGCAGGTTGCAATACCAATTAACAAGCCGGGGTCAAGGGTCACAAGCAGACAGGAAAAACGGTAAACAGGCCAGAGATCAGGGTCACGAGATACACTAGCAAAGTCCAAATCCAAGCCAAGGGTCATACACGGGAGATCAGCAGAAAGTTCAACAGACAGGAACAGGCACAGAGCAGGTCAGCAGACTGGGAAGCAGAAGCTATAGCCGGCAGGGAGGCTAAGCCCTCCCTGCTTTAAATACAGAGTGTGACCAATCGGAGCCTAGCTCTGGAACTGCCCCCAGCCTGTGCCTAATGAATAAATTATACACGATTAGCCCGCAGGCATTTTACTTAGTTGCGCACGCGCCCAGCAGTTCTCCTTTACCGGGACGCAGCTCTCTCTCTTTCAGCATCCCGACCGTTGCCTAGGCAACGGCCGGGACGAGCCCCGGAAGTGACGTCCCGGTCATCATAGCAACGGCCGGGACGGAGGTAGGGGAGTCGCGGCGGCTGGGCACCGCCGCAGCTAGTAACAGTAACATGGTTTGACCAGGATCAAATTTGCACCTTTTTTGCCTTGCTCTCCTTAATGATTCAGGCCCGCTGTAGGTGCCCACAGCCCTCCTTCTTCTCACGTCAGACCTGCGTAAATGCAAATTCGTTTTTCAAGTCTGGGTTTATTTACACTTGCCTAATGTTTTAAGAGAATATCCTACAAATATGATATTACCTCCACACAATAGGTAATAAGTTTCCCTTCATTTGCATACTAAACATGACTCCTGAAAGTAGGATATTTGAGAAAATATAACATTTTCCTATGTCCGTATTCCCTTATATTCAAACTTATCCCAGCTGGTTAGTCATCGTTTTGAGATGTCACAGAATAACCAAGAATGTGAGGGGTCTGTTTGTTGGATCACTGATGTTATTCATATAACCTTAAAGAGAGATTTCAAGAGGTTTAGCTTTACAACCCATTCCATAAATTGGTATTGGGTACTCATCTGGTGTCTGGGACTGTAACTAAGTGTCTGGAACTCTCTATCCTTATATACCTCAGGAGTAGAGCAGAAGAGTTTAGAAACTAAATCAAAGAGGTAAAGTAATTTAGTCTCCCCCTACTCGATTTAAACCTCTGGCTGGACACAGAGTTCGTCTGATGCACACCAAGCTAATACTATGAATTAATTCACAAACACCTATTTGTAGGTGTCACCACTGCGAGGAGGACAGTAGCTGGTATTGACACTGGTGAGCAGGGAGGCGCAGAATCTAACGCACCCCCAGTATTCACCAGGGAACCTTGATCCTCTCCAGTCTGGTTTCTGCCCCCTTCACTCCACTGAAACTGCCCTGGCTAAAGTCACCAATGATCTCCTCTCTGCTAAAGCCAGGGGCCACTTCTCCCTTCTCATCCTCCTTGATCTCTCAGCAGCCTTCGACACCGTTGACCACCCCCTCCTCCTCCACACCCTCCAGTCCTTTGGCCTCTCCGGCCCTGTCCTGTCCTGGTTCACATTGCTGACCGTTCCTTCTCCATCACCACCTCTGGGTCTCTCTCCCCCCATCCACCCTTCCAGTCGGGGTCCCTCAGGGCTCTGTTTTAGGACCCTAACTCTTCTCTTTATACACCTCTTCCCTGGGTGAACTCATCAGCTCCTACGGCCTCAATTACCACCTCTACGCTGACGACACTCAACTTTACCTCTCCCCTCCTGATCTCTCCCTCCCTCCTCTCTAGGGTATCCGTCTGCCTCTCTGCCATCTCCTCCTGGATGTCCTCTCGATTCCTCAAACTTAACCTCGCCAAAACTGAACTCATAGTCTTTCCTCCCTCTCACACCTCGCCCCCTTCTGACCTCTATCACTGTCGACAACACCTCTATCTCCCCTGTCCCCCAACTTCGCTGCCTCTGTGTCATCCTCGACACCTCTCTCTCTTTTGGACCCCACATTCTCTTTCTTGTTAAATCCTGCTGCTTCCAGCTGCGTAACATCGCTCGCATTTGGCCCTTCCTCTCCCAAGATGCCACCAAATGTCTTATTCACTCTCTGATCATCTCCCGCTTGGACTACTGCAACCTCCTCCTTACTGGCCTCCCCCACTCTCATCTCGATCCCCTTCGATCTGTACTTAACGCAGCCGCTAGGCTCATCTTCCTTTCTCGCCGCTCCTCTTCTGTCTCCCCCCTCTACCAATCCCTTCACTGGCTCCCCTTCCCCTACAGAATCCTGTTCAAGCTCCTCACTCTTACATACAAGGCCCTTGCCAACTCCACTGCACCCTACATCTCCACCCTTCTCTCTATTCATGCTCCATCCCGCCCTCTCCATTCTGCCACTGACCGTCGCCTCTCTTCCCCCCTGTTCACCTCCTCCCACGCGCGTATCCAAGACTTCACCCGCGCTGCCCCCTCCACTGGAACAAGCTCCTTCCCTCCATCAGAACTTCCCCTAATCTGTCCAGTTTCAAACGGACTTTAAAAATCCACCTTTTTCTTAAAGCCTTCCAGTCTCCCACTTAATTTCCTACCTTTTCTTCTGCCTCTTCCCCTCTTTCCCCTTCCCTTATCCTTATCCTCTGTTCCTCCATCTCTCCCCCGTGTCTCTCTGTCTGTCTGTCTACCCCACCCCTTAGATTGTACGCTCCTTTGTGCAGGGTATTTTCTCCTCCTGTCTTCACCACTGTTAACTCTGCTCTCTAGCTACTTAGCCCTCCTCCTTGAGGACCCTCTTCCCCCCGTTTCCTCTCGCTCCTTCCTCTCCCCTTGGGGGTCTCCCTGTCATCCGTGCCTTCCCTCTTGGACTCCGTCGTTGGCGGACCTTCCCCTCTCCCCTCCTCCACCCCTCTAGCTGTGCTTTGAGCTCACTGAGTTACTGTGCTTATTGTTTACAGTACTGTGCTGTCTCACCTCGTATTGTAATCTCGTTTGTCCCTGTACGGCGCCACAGACACCTAGTGGCACCCTATAAATAAAAATTAATAATAACCCCACATGTGAGTTTGGACTTTGCTGCAAGGGGATGTGCAGGTCTCAGTTCTCCAAGACAGCCACCAGCGTAGTGGCAGGAGAGGTCAAGCAATCCGGGTCAGAACCACTCAGGCATACAGGTACACAGGGATAATCAGAAGAATAGTCAGAAACAAGCCAAACATCAGTAACCGGAACAAGAAGCAAGGTAATAGCAGGATACAGGACAAGTGCTGGAGCTGGTGTGAACCAAATACTCTGGCATGGTGCCAGAGGCTTCCTTAAATGCAGCAAGTTGTCCCCTGATAAGTGGTGTTGGCGGTTAGCGTACTTGAGCGCCGACAGGTGAGTGACAGAGTTTCCCGTTGCCTAGCAATGGGACGCGACGTCTATTGCGCATGCGTGCAGCGACCCTGAAGTAACAAGGAAGCGTCCCATTGCTAGGCAACGGGACGTGGCAGCAAGGGAGCAACAGGCTGCCATCTCCTGTACACGTAGGCAGTGCAGAAACGGCACCTGACAGTACTCCTTCCACCCTTCTCTCCGCAGCAGAATGACTAGCAGACTGGTTCTTCAAAATTTTTTGGAGAAGACGAGGAGCATTCAGATCCCTTTTATCGACCCAGGATCTGTCTTCAGGGCCGTAACCCTTCCAATGAACAAGAAACAAGAAACTGTACTTTGCCTCAAATGGTGCGAGAATCTAAGATGCGTTCCTCCTCAAATTCGTCATCCAGAACATACTTGACGGTAGGAGGAAGATGATTGCTGGAGAATTCATTGAATATAACAGGCTTCAGTAAGTATACATAAAAGGATTTATGTGCATGGAAAGAGTGTGGGAGGCAAAGCCTGTAGTTGATGGCATTAACGACATGAGAGATGCGGAAGGGACCAATATAACAAGGTACAAATTTCATATGGCACCTTGAAGTTACGGGTGGACAACCACACCTTATCCCCAACTTGAAGAACTAGATTAATTATATGGTGGCGATCTGCAAAATACTTGTGTCGTTTAGAAGACTCTTGCAATTTAGTTTGAACTTGGGTCCAAACCTTAGAGAAAACGTGGACCCTTTTATGGACAGCGGGTACAGGTACACCAGAATCATTGGAGATGGTAGGTAAAATGCATAACTTGTCCCGACGTCTTCTGTCACGTTCCTCTGGGGTCAATCGAGATATCCGAATTTGCATAGGCTCATCAGGTATTGAAGAAAGTGACACAGAGTGCGGAACTGGCCTATAGATTGGGCGGCGAGCTATCTCTTCCTCTATAGCTCTCTCTCTGAAACATAAATCCACTTTGTTATACAATGAGATGACCGCATCCAAATTCGTAGGAAGTTCATAAGCTGCTAAAGCATTTTTAACACGGTCAGATAACCCCTGCCAAAATGCAAGATAATTCAGAGGATAATATGCGGAATTCAATGACATATTGAGCCACTGACAGATTCCCTTGTCGCAAACGGAGTATAGCCATGGAGGCAGAGGAGAGTCGACCAGGTTCATCGAAGATGCGACGGAACATCAAAAGAAAAGATGCATAATCAGAGAGAAGTGGATCATTCCTCTCCCAGAGTGGGGATGCCCAGGCTAAGGCTTTGCCATTCAGTAGAGAAACCACATATGCCACTTTAGACCTATCAGTGGGAAAATTTTGAAGCTCAAACTGGATTGAACACTGATTGAGAAAACCACGACACATTTTAGGGTCCCCATCAAATTTGGCCGGAGTAGGTAACCTGAGCGTAGAGGAAGTCACAAGGGAGGCCTGAAGGTCCGAAACTTGCTCAGGAGGAGAGGCTGGCATCTGTGGTTGATTTGTTGGCAATGCATCCAGACGACCAGTGAGTGCATGAAGACATCGTAGCATCAGAGCCAGTGTGTCCTCCTGCTTTTCAGCTCGAAGAATTAAATGCTGTAGCATATCCCTCGCAGACGGCTCCACCGGGGGATCAGACATTTTTGGCCTGATCTTACTGTCACGGCTAAGGATATTTTATGGATCCCTTTTGCCACTACTTAGATATTATTAGCAGTGGATGGTGGAGGCTGAACAAAACACAGAAGATGTTAGTAGCGTTGCAATATAGTATATTGATAGATGGTATAACAGCAACAGTATAAGATATGTACAACTCAGCAAGCTGAGTACACGGCAGTTCACAAAATACAATGAAATCACGAAAGGAGTCCAGTTGGTAACCAATAGCAACGGCATGAAGGTTGAAAGAAATAATTCAACGCTGAGATGGTGATAGAGGTAACATAATGATTCAAACAGCGGAACAGGACATGTTAAAGCAGTCCAAGAACTTGGTAAATCAGGAATCATGCAATTGAAAGTTGCTAGAAGTACAGCGTGGCAATAATAGTCCAGTACACAGGTAACAGCCGTGAGAGATCCAGCATGCAGTGTGGAACTACAAGTACCAGGTATGATGGTTGTAGATGTAGAAGTCCAGCACACATGTAACAGCAGTAGGAGATTCAGTATGCAGTGTTGAACTACAAGTACCAGGTAGTTAGCAGTAGCAGATTAGCCTAGACCAGGGTAGACTGAGTAACACGAAGATCAGGCAATAAGCCCATAACCTTGGGAGGTTAAAATAGTGCTCCAGGACCAATAGGGTTTAGGGAGTGGTCCAGATCACAGTAGCTGGGAACACCTGTGAAAGTAAGGTCTGAAGGAGAAGCAAGCAGAATCATGGTTCTTAAAGGGAAAGTCACAGAGCCGGGACCTGATTAAGAGAGCGGCGTGTGACAGGTGTCTAGATGGTAAAGAAGGGACATGCTCCGGTGGATTCATGTTGATAATTGTTATGTAAATACTTCACCCAGGAAAGGTGGTCACTCCAGGAGGCTTGATGATTAGAACAATAGCAGCGGAGATAGGTTTCTAATTCCTGGTTGACCCGATAAGTCTGGCCATTAGTCTAGGGATAGTAACCTGATGAGAATTTTAGCTTGATTCCAAGGTGTTTGCAAAAAGATTTCCAAAACTTAGAAATAAACTGAACCCCTCCATCAGAAATGATTTCCAGGGAGCAACCGTGGAGGCGGAAAATATTCCCGGTGAAAAGAAGGGGAAGCTCGGCTGCAGATGGTAACTTCTTAAGAGGGATAAAGTGAGCCCATTTGGAGAAACTGTCAACCACTCCCTAAATGGTGTTAAAGCCATGGCTATTGGGAAGATCCGTAATAAAATCCATGCTATTGCTGGACCATGGAGACTTTGAAACAGGAAGCGGGAGGAGAAGACTGACCGGAGATTGCCTAGGAGTTTTGTGGCGAGCACATACATCACATGCTGCCACATATTTATGGACATCGGATGTCAGGGAAGATATCTGCGGGAGAGGAGAGCAATGGTCTTCTTGACCCCAACGTAGCCTGCATATTTTGAGTCATGCGCCCATGTTAAGAGCTTGGAACGGAGATGAACATCCACGAAAGAGCATCCAACTGGAGGTGTCTTGGCGGAAAACTTGGTCAAGGCCAGAACTTTGAGCAGACTAATAATAGGCTTAGGATCAGGGGGGCATGAATCAGAAGGATCAAAGGACCTAGAAAGGGCATCAGCCCTGGAATATTTGGAACTGGTAAGAAATGTCAGAATTAGTCGGAATGTGGAAAAAAAGTAACCAGCAGGCCTGCAGAGGATTAAGGCACTGGGCTGACTATAGATAGGTAAGATTCTTATAGTCCATATATGCCACCACGGGATGGAGGGCTCCCTCAAGCAGATACCGCCATTCCTCCAAAGCTGCCTTGATAGCCAGGAGTACCTTGTCTCCAATTCGGTAGCTAGACTCAGAGGGTGAGAATTTCTTGAAAATCCACAGGGAGCGAAAGTGCCTGCAGAGGTCTTTTGTGAAAGAACTGCCCCTATACCGACAGAGGAAACGTCCACCTCAAGAAAAAATGGCTCAAGCTGATCATCATCATCATTTATTTATATAGCGCCACTAATTCCGCAGCGCTGTACAGAGAACTCATACACCTCAATGCCTGCCCCATTGGAGCTTACAATCTAAATCCCCTAATTTACACACACACAAACCGAGAGAGACTAAGGGCAATTTAATAGCAGCCAATTAACCTGACTGTACGTTTTTGGAGTGTGGGAGGAAACCGAAGCACCCAGAGGAAACACAGGGAGAACATACAAACTCCACACAGATGGTTGGGAATCAAACTCATGACCACAGTGCTGTGAGGCAGAAGTGCTAACCACTAGGCCACCGTGCTGCCCAGCTGATAAGTTTCCCTTAGGATGAGAGCAGCAGCAAAGCCTCTGTCAAAACTTTAAAAGCCGAAATTGCTTCCTGAGACCAGTTCTTGACCTGTCTGTCTTTAGGGGTGAGAGAGGTAATGGGAGCAATTAAGAAGGAATTTTTTTTTAATGAACTGGCGGTAGTAGTTACAAAAACCAAATAATCGTTGGGTTGCTTTAAACCCAAAAGGTTGAGGCCAATCATGAATGGCTTCCAATTTTTTGGGATCTATCTGTAGACCCTTGCCAGAGACCAAGTACCCGAGAAAGGGTACCTGAACGTGTTCAAATATGCATTTTTTGAGCTTGCAATACAGGTGATTCTCTTGGAGGCGGGACAGAACTACCTTGACGTGTTCTTGGTGCGAGGAAAGGTCTCAAGCAAAGATCAGGATGTCGTTGAGGTAGTTGACTACGATTTGGTACAGCAGATCTCTAAAATTCTCATTAATGAATTCCTGGATGACCGCCGGGGCATTACAGAGCCCAAAGGGCATAACAAGGTGTTTGTAGTGCCCGACTCTGGTGTTGAAGGCGGTCTTCCACTCATCGCCTTGACAAATCCAAATCAGGTTATAGGCTCCCCTGAGGTCCAGTTTTGTAAAGACTTGGGCTCCACGGATGTGGTCAAAGAGCTCTGATATGAGAGAAAGCATGTAACGATTCTTTATAGTTATGTAATTCAACTTGTGGTAGTCAATGCAAGGCCCGAGAGTTCCATCTTTCTTTTTAACAAAAAAGACTCCTGCTCCCGCAGGAGAAGATTTGCTGATAAAAACGCGTTCAAGATTGTTAGAATTAAAGTTGGCCATGGCTTGAGTCTATGGTAAAGAGAGAGGAAACACTCTGCCCCTAGTGATGCTCTTACCAGGAATAAGGTCGATGGGGCAAACCCAGGTTCAGTGGGGCTGAAAAGTCCCCTCAGTAGCTTTGCAGACATTAATGATTGCAGATAGCACCCCAGGAGATAACTTGAGCACGCAGCCAATTGAATTGCAGTGACTGAGCCTTGAGCCATGGTAGGCCTAAAATCAAGGGATTGACAGACTGAGAAAGAATTAGAAAACATCCATTTGGAGTGGAGAGCTCCTACCGACAGCCGTAATGGACTGGTAATGCGACTGATGGAACCATTGATGACATGGTTACCATTTATTGCAGTTAGTGCCAAAGGCTGTGGCAAAGGTTGAGTGGAGAGATGGAGCTTGGAGACCAGCTTGGAGCATATGGTTTCCAGTGAATCCAGATTCCACAAAGGCAGATAGGTGCTGGAAGCCATTAGGAGAAAAAAGAACTACAAGCATAATAAATTCGGAATCTTCCTCGGAGTAGGGGGTAAGAAATTTGGATCCTAGGATGAACCCCCTAATACCAAATAGGAAGCGACATTTCCCGTTCTCTTTGAACAAATGGAGAGGACATGACCAGGTTCCCCACAATAAAGACAGAGACGGTTCTTGATGCGTCTGTCATGTTCTTCCTGAGAAAGGCGAGAGCGGCCTAATTGCATAGTTTCTCCTGGAGCTTATACAGGAGGCTGAAACAGTAAAGGGGTAATGAGAGCCGTCTATTTCATGAGCTCACTCCCTGTGGGGGATATCCACCTTGATACAAAGGAAAATTAAGTCGTCAAGACTGGAAGGAAGCTCACGGGAGGCTAAGTCGTCTTTGATCTGCTCTTTCAGCCACTGCCAAAAGGTGGGCACTATAGCTTCATCAATCCAACGAAGTTCTGCGGCTAAAGTCTGAAATTGTACCGCATACTGCCCAGCAGATAAGGATTCTTGGCGAAGGGTCAGTAACCCTGAGGCGGCAGAAGAGACCCATCCGGGTTCATCAAAAACCTTCTGGAATTCTCTGAAAAAATGGTAGAATTCTGGAGCATGGGATCATCCTTATCCCAGAGAGGAGAGGCCCAGGCCTTGGCTTGACCGGAGAGAAAGGAAATGACATAGGCTACTTTGGTGCATTCAGAAGCAAAATTTTCAGGAGCCATGGGACACGAAGTCTATTGCGTATGTGCATGCAGCGACCCAGAAGAAACAAGGCGGGGAGCGACATTTTCTGCACACGTAGGCGGTGCAGAGACGGCACCTGACAGTAGATTTATAAGACTAGTAATTAGCTTTCATATGACAGGACTCTATGTACATTACTACATACAGTTATTTGAAATAAATTATACATACAATATGAACAATCAGTGGTGGAGCATACCTTGAATGTAGAGCGTGCTGTCACTATGAGGCTTGCAGGTAAGGGGAGCCTGGTAATGTTGGTTGACATCTGCGACTCTTCCATGAGGCCTCAACACTTTGCACGGCCCCCCTCTGAAAAGAGCAGAGCAGTGACATCTTCTGAGCGATGCATTAGCAATGGGCAAATGACCCTGACCGCACATTCTCAGAAGATGCCACTCTTGCTCTTTTCAGAGAAGAGGGACCAGCAAGTTACAGTTATGGGGCCCGGCGATGTTCCGCCCCTGTGAACAATTATGTTACACACTAATTTTTAGAGTTATTGTATCATACGCTTAACTAGTAGATACTACTGTGCACCTTGGGCCTGATTCATTAAGGATCTTAAATGAAGAAGTATCTACATGAAAAAACAGTCAGTATTTAACTTATGTGCAAAACAGAAAACTAGTTTGCACACTTTGCTTTGTAACATGGTTTTGTCCAGGAGACTGAAATAAGATACCTCTTCATTTAAGATCCTTAATGAATCAGGCCCCTTGTCTCTAAATTATTTTTTTGCAATATCTCTGATTGTCCCATTAGGAAGAAGTCATGGGTGCCCCCAGGAAAGTTGGCAGCCATGGAAGATATACATCACATATAGCCTGAGCATCAATGGAAAGAAAATATTTACTGTTGTGAAACATTATTTTGTGCTGCTTAGGTAATTTGAGGGCTATAAATTTATTATCCCCTATACCGTGGAAAATGAGCAATGCTGTTAAAATGTTCTTTTATTCAGATAAATGAACTGTAGTTATGCACGTATGACCTGCTCCAGTACAACATTTATGTTGCCACAGATGATCTGGAAGTTTCCAGACACTTAGAAATATAACACCACCAACAAATTAGTGAGTGCTGGTATTGCTGTACAGATGCTTATTAAAGGCTCAGAGTCCCTTTGTGCATTTTGCAGAGCTTTTGTATTACATTACATGTATTACATCTGTCACGAAATCCTAAACATGCTTAGTCATAGTCTGTATATGCGCTTCCTCCAACTGCATCTGGACCTTGTGTAGAGCATTTTTCAAATATTTAATGTATCAGTATTTACAATAATGCTATATTGCACCACTTGTATGTGTGTGCAGGCTTAGAGGTAGATATTTAAAGACACATATATAGTTGTGAGCTATATTATGCCTCAAATGCATTATTTACAGCTGTGTTGTGTATACGCATAATTCATAGCAATCATAATAAATAATTTTATACAGTGCTCATAATTGTTTCTTGTAACATTCACACATCATCATCATCATCAATAAATAATTGAGCTTGCCTTGAGGTAATTGCAAATTTTATGTCTAGAAATTAATGTATGTCACAATTCCTCCAAACTTAAATGGGACGCATTCCAAAGGGAATGCTTAATTTGCGTGTGCTCATCCTTATTGTACTGAACTTGAACATATGACTTTAAATATGGGTGCAATGCAAGTTGGACGCATTCACAGTGCACCAAATTATACGTAAAATGCACAAATGGACAACTCTAAATTTAGGTCTAGGTCTGAGATACGCCAAGGATCTGGACATTTAAGGTTGGTTTAAGGTCAGAGTATAAGCTAAAGTTCAGAGAGTTTTGCAGACAGACATAGATGATGGGCTGAGTTAGTAACAGATCCAAAAGTCCAGATTTCAGTGGACTATCCCGCTGTCCCTCCCGATTTCAAATTTGTCCCTATAAGTGAGAAGACAACACCAGGTGTGGATATATACAGCAATCACTAAGCAGAGAGTGAGTGCACAAGGCGATGTTCTAGTGTGATCTATCATCTGAAGCCATCTTCATGGCAGCAGGCACAGGCGGGGTGGATCCCGCTAGGCAGACAACACCTTCCACCAATCAGTGTGCAGAATTTCCCACGGTGAACCATTGGGGAGGGGAAGATTCTGTGTAATGGCAAGTCCTCCACTTGTTGAATAAAAACGGCATCCATAGTTGCATGTGAAAACTACAGTCTGCTTTTAGGAGGAACCCCATACCAAACCTGTAAGGTGATATTATTCATATGAAATAATCTATACATTAATGCACAACTGTCATTTCACTTCCTAAACATTTTATTTCTGCATCACTGAGTTCCATGTAGATGCATATATAAAAAGTCCTGCAATTATCCTAACACATACAGGTTCTCTGTCAGTTCGTATTTTTATTACTTTAAGAAAACTACTCATTGATATAATGTTTGCATTAGCAAGACATTACAATTAAGTGCATGATTAAGTCTGTATTTTAAAATGGTGGTTATTTATTGTATTGTGTTTTGGAGAGTAAAGAAATATACAGATAGAGTATGTATTATGTAATACATGTAATTACATGAGCTGCCATGATGCTGTTTATTTGGTGGGGAATTGACTCATCCTAGAAAATGAATATGCAATATATTGCAATAGAAAGACAGTGTTTGACTGCAATGTGAAATTATTTTAGCGCAGAAAACAGTGGCATGCAATCTCTGTTGCACATTATTATCATTTATATATTTTCCCTATTTATATTGCACCTACATATTACACTGCATTTTACAGGAACTGCTGAATTATTTCCTGCCCCACTGGAGCTTACAATCAAAATTCTTCACTACACAAATACACACAATGTGGCTTATGTTAATTTGAGCGCAAATTGCGTTTCTTGGAGTATAAGACGCTTTTTTATGTCTGGGCAAGTGTGCAAAGCTCAGGCAGATGGTAAGCGGATGACAGGCTAACCTTTATTTCCTGTAGACTGCAGAAGGATCTCCAATTGTGAGCGACAAACTGGAAGCCCAGATCAGACAATGTTCTCAGGGAGACCGTGTAAACGAAAAATATGTTGAATGAACAATGAGGCCAGAGTTTGAGCATCAGTAGTTTAGGTAATGGTACAAAATGAACCATTTTACTGAAATGATCCACAACCACGCAGATGGTATTTTGGCGAGAGGACCATGGGAGATCCACAATGAAGTCCATTGAGAGGTGTGTCCATGGTTTAACTGGAGTAAGCAAGAGTATTAACTGACCTGAAGGGTGACTACTGGATGATTTGCTCCTGGCACAATCTTGGAAGAGAGAACATAACTCCTGACATTGGAAGACAAAGTGGGCCACCAAACCCAACGTGAGAGAGCTTCGATGGTCTTAGACATATACTGATGTGAATGAGCTCTCTGTACAGTGCTGCAGAATTAGTGGCACTATATAAATAGATGATGATGATATACCTGGGTGCCCTGCAAGTTTGTTGTCATGGCATTCAGCTTTCCTGAGATGAACAGGAACAAATAACCTGCCTGTAGGAGTTTGGGATGGAGCAATCCTCTGAAATTGGCACAATGTAACTCCAAGGTCTTGAGTCAGAATAGCGTGTATTGAGGTGGACGGAATTATGGGTTGAGGATCAGGAGGTTGGGCATGGCAAGACATGATGGTCCAAGACAATGCATCTGCTTTGATGTTTTTTGAACCTGGTTGAAAGGTGATTAAAAACTTGAAGTGAGAAAAAAGGGGACCCATCTGACTAGTCTTGGATTCAAGGTCTTGAAGGCTTGGATATATTGAAGATTTATATGATCAGTGTAGATGGTGATCAAATGAGTGGCTCTTTCCAACCAGTGTCGCCACTCTTTGAAGGCCCATTTGATGGCAAATAATTCACGATTGCCCATGTCATAATTGATCTCGGCGTGTGAAAATTTCTGGGAGAGATACGCACAAGGATGCAGTATTTGATTCTGCGGGTCATGTTAGGAAAGAATAGAACCAGCCCCAACATCTGAAGCATCCACTTCTACAATAATAGGTAAATCTGTGTTTGGATGCCTGAGGACTGGAGCATTTGAAAAAGCATTTATGAGGGCTGTAAAACTTGCCAATGCTGCTGGAGACCAATTAGCAGTATCAGCTCCCTTACAAATGAGAGCAGTAAATGGTGCCACTAACGTTGAGAATGAGCGAATGAATCTTATATAAAAATTAGCAAAACTAAGAAATCTCTGTATTGCATTTAAGTTGGTGAGAAGCACCCAGTCCTGGACTGCCCTGACTTTGTCATGATCCATAGAGAACCCACTAGGGGAGATGACATAACCCAGGAAGGTCACTTGGGTAACTTTGAACTCACACTTTTCAAGTTTCGCATATAACTGATGTTGGCGAAGTTTCTGGAGCACCTCCCGGACATGCTGACAGTGCTGACTCAAACATTGTGAATAAATCAATGTTATATCCAAATAAACCAAATTTGCCTAAGAATTCCCACAGCATGTCATTAATAAGATCCTGAAAGACTGCAGGGACATTGCAGAGACCGAATGGCATGACCAAGTATTCATAATGCCCCAAGTGAATATTAAAGGCTGTTTTCCACTCTTCTTCCTCTCTATCCGCACCAAATTATAGGCACTCGCAGATCAATTTTGGAGAAAACTGGCCAATCTGAGTTAATCAAAAAGTACATAGATAAGGGGAAGTGGATACGTGTTCTTAACTGTAATTCTGTTCAAACCATGATAGTCGATGCACGGTCTCAAACTGCCATCCTTCTTGGCTACAAAGAACCATCCGGCCCCTACCAGAGATTTAAAAGGTCGAATGAACCCCTTCAGGAGATTCTTTTCCACATACTGCTGCATTGCTTGAGTCTCAGGGCATAAAGACATCCTTTAGGCAACTTAGACTCAGGAATAAGGTCAATAGTGCAGTCATATTCCTGGTGCAAAGGAAATTCATCATGTCAAGTCCTGATATGGAGCAGCAAAAAGTTCCAGAGTGGACCGCAGAGCTTGAAGAGGCAAGTTCAAGCAGGAGGAGGAACACTCAGGACTCCAGCAAATGATCTCCTCTTTCTTACAATCAATGAGAGGATTATGACTTTGAAGCCATGGATGCCCAAAAATCAAAGTAGCAGAAAGCACAAAATCAGATAGAATGAGAGGAGGATACCCACAAACAATTGTACAGGTAGAGTCCTGGCCAAAATCCTATCACCCGTCAAGGACTTAGCATCCAAACCACAGACATTAACACTAGACTCCAACTCAAATGGATGGAATTCCAAGTATCCGAGCTAGCTCAAGGCCAAGGAAGTTACCCGCAGCACTACTATCAAGAAAAGCTGAAACATTAAAGGTCTGAGCATCATAGATGAACCAAGCGGAAACCAAAACAGAATTTTTTGAAGAGATTATCTGAAGACCTAGGCGCACCTTTTCACAAACACCTAGGCCAGGTCTTATCCCGACTTGTTAGGACAAGTTCTAAGCAGGTGGCCCTTATTGCCTCAATACATGCAAAGGCCCAGGAAGCATCGCCTGGAACATTCTTCCGAAAAGAGACAGTAGGTGTCTAACTGCATGGTCTCAGGAGGAATGTCTAATGGTGCAGAGTAAGAGGTTGGTGGAAAACCGAAGGGGAAGGATGTATACCTCTCTGCTTTCCTTACCTTGATTACCAACTGCATCATATTCTCCAGGGAAGTTGGTAAATTGTACTGCACCAAAGAATCTTTAATTTGTTCAGAGAGCCCTAGGTGGAATTGACTCTGAAGTTCCAGATCGTTCCACTCGCTGTCAGTGGAAGAGAGATCTGGAAGGTTCAGTTTAGGTTTGAGTACGGGGCCTGAAGAAGCTTGCTTGGCTTGCGAAGTCCTAGAGGCTTTTTGCGCAGACAACCGATACGAAAGTCCTTGAATCATTTGTGACAGGGTTTGGATCTGTCCAGCCAAAACTTGGGCTGGAGAGGGATTTGTTTCGCTGTCATCCATGAATAATTCTCTTCCAACAACTTCACTGGCCGGTTATAATGTCACGGCTAACGGTAATTGTCAGAAGTTTATAGAACAGGTGTAGAGCAACCGCCATTCCCGTTGTCACGGGCACTAGGAGTCTTTACCCAGGGATCACCAGGTGATGGACTTACCAGAGCAGTATAGATGGTAATATGGTACTCTGGTAGCGGGGTGATCACGGAACAGGAGACAGCAGATGGTAGAGAATGCTCGTGGAAAGTCTATGACTAGCAGCACTGGTAATATATAGGTAGTAGTACACGAGGAACTGAATGGACAAAGGAAACGTGAGGGTAGTCAAGTAGCGGTAGCAAGTTGTACCACTGCTAGAGTGAGGAGGAATGTCCAGAAGCAACGAGGAGGTGATGAGAGTCAGCGGTCTGCATTTAGCAAGTTGTACCGCTGTCTATGTGAAGGAATGGAATCCAGGTGGAGGTATCCGGGAAGTCAGTGGTCTGCGTTAGCAAGTTGTACCACTGCTATGTGAAAGGATACTGGAAACAGGTGACTCAGGAAACAGGGAACAGTGGTCTGCCTCTAGCAAGTTGTACCACTGAATATAAATGTGAGGAGGAGCACGGGGAGAGAAATGCAATACAGAGTATACTCGGGCACACTGAACTTGATCCCACGATGATATGCACAATATAGTAATGACTGAACAGCACTGCACAATAATACAAAGTCACAGGAACTATCCGGGCAAAAGGTAACACAGTCAAATGATGGCAATAGTCTCAGCGGATAGTAAACTCCAGAGGAGAACAACTCAGTCCAGCAAGATATGCAATACACCAGCACAGTCAATGAGAAGTATGCATACCGTGGTTCAGGAGCAGGCTGTCAGACAGGAGTGCAGAGATACCTGAACGGCTGGAGGCCGGCAGGATGCGAAGTCCCAGGAGGGTAGAAGCGGTAATCAAGTAGGTGCAGCGCACAGGTAGGTAGACTAGCAGAGATAGAAACAAATACTCAGGAAGCAGTAGTATATAGAACTGGACACCTGGAGAACACTGAAGAGTAGAGATGGTCTAGACGAGATGAAAGCAGCGAGGCGTTGATCCGATGCAGACTGGCGAGTTGACACAGGCTGGAACACTGTAGAAGCATGGAGAGCGGATCAGCTGGCTGCAGACACGAGTAGAACTAAAGGGTAGCGGCAAGCAGGACACCGCAGGTACACGGAGGTAGCGGATAGGAATCAGCAGGTGCAGTCACGATGAAACACGGGAGAGTTGAGATGAGCTGGAACTGTTGAGCACGGAGGCAGCGGATAGGAATCAGCTGGTGCAGTCTCGATGAAACACAGGAGAGTTGAAGTGAGCTGATAACTGTAGTGCACGGAGGCAGCGGATAGGAATCAGCTAATACAGTCACGATGAAACACAGGAGAGTTGAAGTGAGTTGATAACTGTAGTGCACGGAGGCAGCGGATAGGAATCAGCTAATACAGTCTCGATGAAACACAGGAGAGTTGAAGTGAGCTGATAACTGTAGTGCACGGGGGCAGCGGATAGGAATCAGCTAATACAGTCACGATGAAACACAGGAGAGTTGAAGTGAGTTGATAACTGTAGTGCACGGAGGCAGCGAATAGGAATCAGCTAATACAGTCACGATGAAACACAGAAGAGTTGAAGTGGTCTGGAAACCACAGGAGAGTTGAAGTGGTCTGGAAACCACAGGAATCAGCTGAGCTGAATACACGAGGAAACACAGGAACACCTTCAGAGGCTCATGGGGAATGAGACTCCAAGATCAGGCAACGAGGTATGGAACTCAGGTGCTTTAAATAGGGAGTGTTGCCTGATCAGCCAATTAACTAAAAGGAATCTGAACAGAAGGTTTGAAAGGGCTGCACATGCGCAGACCCTCAGGATGGTGGACGGCCACAGTTCCTAAACACACGGAAAGAAGCACTCACAGTCTGGTGAGTGACAGTACCCCCCCTTTTAAAGGTGGGCACAGAACACCTGGAACCGGGCTTGTCCGGATTATTGGAATAAAACTTCTTAAGAAGAGATGGAGCCTTGAGATCTTCTGCTTTGATCCATGAACGCTCCTCAGGACCAAAGCCCTTCCAATGAACGAGGAAACGAAGAACTCCTCGCGAAATTTTTGCGTCCAATATATGAGTAATCTCGAAATCTTCCTCCTGATGAACTTGAACTGGCTGAGGTGCTGAAGGAGGGACCGAGAAACGGTTGATGATGAGAGGTTTGAGCAAGGACACATGGAAGGCGTTGGAAATACGAAGATTCTTAGGAAGTAGAAGTTTGAAACAAACTGGATTTATCACTTGAATGATCCTATATGGACCAATAAAACGGGGAGCGAATTTCATAGATGGAACCTTCAAACGAATATTTTTGGTAGATAACCAGACACGATCTCCAATTTTCAGTGGTGGAATAGCCCGCCTCTTCTTATCTGCAAAAGACTTATATTTGGCAGATGTCTTCTTTAAACAGGTTTTGACCTGAGACCAAATATTTTTGAAGGTCTGACAAACAGTCTCTACAGCAGGAACTTGGGTGGGAGGGAGGGCAGGAAATTCCGTAAAAGACGGATGGTGACCGTAAACCACAAAGAATGGAGTTTTGGAAGATGACTCATGGTACATGTTGTTATGAGCGAATTCAGCCCAAGGAAGCAATTCTACCCAGTTGTCTTGATTGGCTGATGAGAACATCCTTATAAAGGTCTCGAGATCTTGATTGACCCTTTCAGTTTGTCCGTTTGATTGAGGATGGTAGGAAGATGAGAGTGCTAATCGTATGCCCAAGGGCTTACAAAGGGCCCGCCAGAATCTGGAAACGAATTGTACTCCTCTATCTGACACAATCTCAGACGGACATCCATGAATACGAAAGATTTCCTTGACGAAATGCTCAGCCAGAGTAGAAGAGGAAAGCAAACCAGACAAAGGGACAAAATGAGCCATCTTCGAAAATCTGTCTACCACTACCCAAATAGTATTAAAATTTTTGCTAGGCGGAAGATCAGTAACAAAGTCCATACTAATATGGGTCCAGGGCTTGGATGGAATGGGTAGTGGTTGAAGCAAACCCGCTGGGGTTCTGCGGGAGGTCTTAAACAGAACACAATTCACAAGCAGCTACAAACTCTTTGACGTCTCTCCTCATCGAGGGCCACCAGTAACTTCGAGAGAGAATCTCAAAGGTCTTGCATTCACCAGCATGTCCAGAAAAACGAGAAGAGTGGAACCACAAAAGGATTTTCCTCCTAAGAGTAGGAGGCACGAGGGTCTTCCCAAATGGTAGCACTTTAGTGGAAGAAGCAGCCAGCGAAATACATTTGGGGTCTAGTATAGAGTGGTTGGAAACCTCTTCAACGTCAGAGGACGTCACAAAAGCTCGGGATAGAGCGTCAGCTTTTTTGTTCTTGACAGCCGCTTTGAAGGTTATGATTAATTCGAAACGAGAAAAGAAAAGAGACCATCTTGCTTGACGAGGATTCAAGCATTGAGCAGACTGTAGATATGACAAGTTCTTATGATCCGTGAAAATCGTCACAGGGTGACGAGCTCCCTCCAACAAGTATCTCCACTCCTCTAATGCTACTTTGATAGCCAGCAACTCCTTGTCCCCGATAGTGTAATTCCTCTCCGCAGGCAGGAGACCCCGAGAGTAAAAGGCACAAGGATGGAATTTTTGCTGCTCCGATCGTTGGGAGAGAATGGCTCCTAAGCCAACATTAGAGGCATCTACTTCTAGGAAGAAGGGAAGTGTCACATCAGGCTGTCGAAGAATGGGAGCAGAGGAGAAGGACTCTTTAAGAAATTGAAAGGCTTGGAGAGCCTCAGATGACCATTGCTTAGTATTGGCCCCTTTACGAGTCAGGGCCACAATAGGAGATGCAATGGACGAGAAGTCTTGAATGAAGCGTCTATAGTAATTGGCAAAACCTAAAAAACGCTGAATGGCACGAAGAGTAGTTGGCTGAGGTCAATGTAACACAGCATTCACCTTTTCTGGATCCATTTGTAGACCAACTCCGGAGACAATATAACCCAAAAATGGAATCTGGGGCAACTCGAATGAACATTTTTCTAGTTTGCAGAATAATGAATTTTTCCGGAGTCTGGAAAGGACCTCTGCCACATGTTGGTGATGAGAAGGCAGGTCCTGTGAAAAGATCAATATGTCGTCCAGGTAGACAACGACACATACATATAACAAGTCCCGAAAGATCTCATTAATGAAGCCCTGGAAAACAGCGGGGGCATTACATAACCCGAAAGGCATTACTAAATATTCATAATGCCCATCTCTGGTGTTGAAAGCTGTCTTCCATTCGTCACCGGACCGGATTCTAATTAAATTATAGGCACCACGAAGATCCAACTTGGTAAAGATCCGAGCTCCCTTAATGCGATCAAATAACTCAGTAATCAGAGGAATGGGATACCGATTTTTAATAGTAATGGCGTTAAGTCCACGAAAATCTATGCAGGGGCGTAGTGATCCATCCTTCTTTTTTACGAAGAAGAACCCGGCTCCAGCGGGAGAGGTGGAAGGTCGAATAAAACCTCGCTGGAGATTCTCTTGGATGTATTCAGATGTAGCTTGAGTTTCAGGTAACGAAAGTGGATACACCCGACCCCTAGGAGGAGTCTTGCCAGGTAGAAGATTGATCGGACAATCCCATGAACGATGAGGAGGAAGACGTTCAGACTGAGCTTTATCAAAAACATCGGCAAATGAAGCATACTGAGGAGGAAGTCCTGGTGAGGAAGATGAGATGGAAGATTGCTGTATTTTAAGAGGAATGACTTGGGAAAGACAACGATGATGACATTCAGCTCCCCAAGACGTAACTTGAGGAGTGCGCCAGTCAATCTGGGGAGAATGACATTGAAGCCATGGAAGGCCTAAAACAAACGGACTTGTAGTAACAGGAAGAATTAAAAACAAAATCTCTTCATGGTGTAGCACACCAATCTGAAGCGTTACTGGAGACGTACTCTGGGTGATGAGACCATTGATGAGACGTGATCCATCTATAGCAGTCACAGTAATCGGTGTTTTCAAAGTAATCACTGGTAGGGACCATTAATTCACTAGGGATTTAGAAATGAAATTTCCTGCTGCTCCAGAATCAATCAGTGCTTGGGACTCAAAGGATTTGGTAGCAAAGGAAATCGTAACATCAAAAGCACAGACTTTTAATTTCGTAGAACATGGAGAGGACTCCAGGGACCCTAACTTCACCTCTCCAGAACTAGTTAGGGCCTGGCATTTCCCGATTTCTTAGGGCAAGAATTGAGCATATGTGTGGAATCAGCACAATAGATACAGAGTCTATTCTTTACTCTTCGGTTCCTCTCCTCAGAAGTTAATTTGGAACGTCCTATCTCCATGGGGATCACAGAAGATGAAGCTGGACGAAGTTGAGGGGTTGAACGAAGAGGTGCTTTAACTGAAGTTGTTTTTTCAGATTCCCTTTCACGAAACCTCATGTCTACACGATGGCAGAGGGAAATCAAATCTTCTAATGACGTAGGTAGCTCTTGGGTAGTCAGTGCATCTTTAATTTTATCGGAGAGCCCCTGCCAGAAGGCGGCAATTAGTGCTTCAGTGTTCCACTGAAGTTCAGAGGCTAATATCCTAAATTGAATGACGTACTGGCCTACTGTACGAGAACCCTGACGTAAACGGAGAATGCTGGAAGCAGCGGAGATTACACGACCTGGTTCATCGAATACACCTCGGAACATAGAAATAAATTTGGCACTATCTTGTAATACTGGATCGTTCCTCTCCCACAGAGGGGAAGCCCAAGCCAGAGCTTGTCCAGAAAACAATGAAATAAGCCACTCTGGAACGATGGGTAGAAAAATTTTGAAGTTGGAGCTCAAAATGAACTGAGCATTGGTTGAGAAAACCCCTACAAGTTTTGGGGTCTCCATCATACTTTGACGGAGTAGGCAGGTGAAGCGTGGAAGCCGTAGACACCTGGGATGGCACTGGGGAAACGGAGGAAAGCACAGGAGCTTCAACATTAGCTGTAACATTCAGTCCAGATGTTCCTTGGGAGGCTAACGCCTGGTAACATTGTAGTAACAGCTGTTGGCGAGCATCCTGTTGCTCCACACGGGTAACCAGATGCTGCAGCATCTCTTTAGCTGTAGGTTCCGAATCTGGGTCTGTCATGGCCTGATCTTACTGTCACGGGCACTAGGAGTCTTTACCCAGGGATCACCAGGTGATGGACTTACCAGAGCAGTATAGATGGTAATATGGTACTCTGGTAGCGGGGTGATCACGGAACAGGAGACAGCAGATGGTAGAGAATGCTCGTGGAAAGTCTATGACTAGCAGCACTGGTAATATATAGGTAGTAGTACACGAGGAACTGAATGGACAAAGGAAACGTGAGGGTAGTCAGTGGTCTGCGGTAGCAAGTTGTACCACTGCTAGAGTGAGGAGGAATGTCCAGAAGCAACAAGGAGGTGATGAGAGTCAGCGGTCTGCGTTTAGCAAGTTGTACCGCTGTCTATGTGAAGGAATGGAATCCAGGTGGAGGTATCCGGGAAGTCAGTGGTCTGCGTTAGCAAGTTGTACCACTGCTATGTGAAAGGATACTGGAAACAGGTGACTCAGGAAACAGGGAACAGTGGTCTGCCTCTAGCAAGTTGTACCACTGAATATATATGTGAGGAGGAGCACGGGGAGAGAAATGCAATACAGAGTATACTCGGGCACACTGAACTTGATCCCACGATGATATGCACAATATAGTAATGACTGAACAGCACTGCACAATAATACAAAGTCACAGGAACTATCCGGGCAAAAGGTAACACAGTCAAATGATGGCAATAGTCTCAGCGGATAGTAAACTCCAGAGGAGAACAACTCAGTCCAGCAAGATATGCAATACACCAGCACAGCACAATAAGAAGTATGCATACCGTGGTTCAGGAGCAGGCTGTCAGACAGGAGTGCAGAGATACCTGAACGGCTGGAGGCCGGCAGGATGCGAAGTCCCAGGAGGGTAGAAGCGGTAATCAAGTAGGTGCAGCACACAGGTAGGTAGACCAGCAGAGATAGAAACAAATACTCAGGAAGCAGTAGTATATAGAACTGGACACCTGGAGAACACTGAAGAGTAGAGATGGTCTAGACGAGATGAAAGCAGCGAGGCGTTGATCCGATGCAGACTGGCGAGTTGACACAGGCAGGAACACTGTGGAAGCACGGAGAGCGGATCAGCTGGCTGCAGACACGAGTAGAACTGAAGGGTAGCGGCAAGCAGGACACTGCAGGTACATGGAGGTAGCGGATAGGAATCAGCAGGTGCAGTCACGATGAAACACGGGAGAGTTGAGATGAGCTGGAACTGTTGAGCACGGAGGCAGCGGATAGGAATCAGCTGGTGCAGTCTCGATGAAACACAGGAGAGTTGAAGTGAGCTGATAACTGTAGTGCACGGAGGCAGCGGATAGGAATCAGCTAATACAGTCACGATGAAACACAGGAGAGTTGAAGTGAGTTGATAACTGTAGTGCACGGAGGCAGCGGATAGGAATCAGCTAATACAGTCACGATGAAACACAGGAGAGTTGAAGTGAGTTGATAACTGTAGTGCACGGAGGCAGCGGATAGGAATCAGCTGATACAGTCACGATGAAACACAGGAGAGTTGAAGTGAGTTGATAACTGTAGTGCACGGAGGCAGCGGATAGGAATCAGCTAATACAGTCACGATGAAACACAGGAGAGTTGAAGTGAGTTGATAACTGTAGTGCACGGAGGCAGCGGATAGGAATCAGCTAATACAGTCACGATGAAACACGGGAGAGTTGAAGTGAGTTGATAACTGTAGTGCACGGAGGCAGCGGATAGGAATCAGCTGGTGCAGTCTCGATGAAACACAGGAGAGTTGAAGTGAGCTGATAACTGTAGTGCACGGAGGCAGCGGATAGGAATCAGCTAATACAGTCACGATGAAACACAGGAGAGTTGAAGTGGTCTGGAAACCACAGGAGAGTTGAAGTGGTCTGGAAACCACAGGAATCAACTGAGCTGAATACACGAGGAAACACAGGAACACCTTCAGAGGCTCATGGGGAATGAGACTCCAAGATCAGGCAACGAGGTATGGAACTCAGGTGCTTTAAATAGGGAGTGTTGCCTGATCAGCCAATTAACTAAAAGGAATCTGAACAGAAGGTTTGAAAGGGCTGCACATGCGCAGACCCTCAGGATGGTGGACGGCCACGGTTCCTAAACACACGGGAAGAAGCACTCACAGTCTGGTGAGTGACACCCGTAGAGCCAGTAGCGCTTACAGGTACTCACATGCCCCCAGGTCTTAAACTCAGCGTAGTACAAGCTTATGGATAATAACATAGCGCAGACAAGAGGGTGATGACAGGAGATAAGCGTAATCAGGAACTGACAAGGTCTAAGAGCATAAGTGGGCAACGAGGTGAGGTTCAGGCAAAGGGTCAGGGCCGACAGAAAATCAGGATATCCGAGTCACAGCCAGAGTTCAGGGTCACCAGCAATAGATCACGGTCCAAGAAACAAGCCAGAGATCATATACAGAAAGATCAATCCAGTAGTTCAGGTACAGAGTACAGGAGCAGGTCAGCAGCCAGGAACGGAATGCTATAACCAGCATGGAGGTTAAGTCCTCCCTGTCTTAAATACATAGAGCAGACAGTCACCATCTAGGAGGCACAGCATGATTTAATTAGCCCTAGGAAGCTGATAATTAACCTCTTCCCTCACTAATTCCCCCGCCAGGATGCGGAGATCTGCCAGCTCGGCGTCACAGCCATTGCCCTAGCAACGACCGGGTTGAAAACCGGAAGTGATGTCCCGGTTATCAAGGAGTTTGTCGGGACGTATGCAGCTTAGGGGAGTGAACAGAAACCAGAGTACATAGTGCCCTGATTGGAATGAATGCCATGGCCCAGTGCTGCATGGCAGCAATGCTAATCACTTTCCTACCGTTTCCCCCAATGTACATGTTTAATTATATATGGTAATGTGAAGACTATAGAGGAAATGTGACTACTATAAGGCCCGCCTACCTCAAGGGTATCCTGGTTATGTGCTTAGCAATTATATAAATTAACAATATATCCTGTGCTGTACCTGTAACTTATGATAACATCTGCTCTCCACCACCACCCCATTAGTTACACTGGAGCAGAAAGTATTATTTAACAAATCCTTTAATTATGTTTCAACAAACCTATTAATCAATAACAGGGATCTGGCATGCCAAACATGCCTGCAGGACACAGCCACTTTCCTACAAAAGACACGCCCACTGGGTGGTGCAAGGCACGCCCGCTCTAGCACGCCGCAACACTTTCCAATTCTCAAATGTTGGGAGGTACTTGAAACTGTATAGTTTTTTGTTTATTTTTCCATAAAGTTATTTGTTATTGTGATGAAAGAAGGTATATGTAGGTCAAGTCCACCTAATATCCCATTGCTCACAGGGCAAATAGCCCCACTGTTGCTTTTAGTCCTTAAGTTCCCCAAATCTTACCTAGGTTATCCCTACAACACTATATATGCAATATGTTTTTATACATTTGTCTGAATGATTGTGTATTTTCCTTGTCTCTACCACCCCATTAAAGATGAATATAGTCTATTGTATTCCATTGGATGTCACCCTTTATGATTTCCCTCTGTGGCCAGGTCAATCAACTGTTCACTGCCCCACTGAAGCATTTCTGCTCAGGGGATCCCTGAGAGCCTAAATGTCTTTACAAACTGCCATAAACTGTATACGCAGTCTCTTCAATATCTCTGTAGTGTGATAGGCCAAGAGCTGTAAATGGAAAATCAGCTGGCTGACACTGCTGAAATACTTGATAAATTATAATTGTGTCAAGTGTGTAAAGAAACAAGACAATTACCTTGTTGCCACTCTAATAGATCCTTGCTTCACAAAATGAGGGATTTTTTTTACACAAGGAACTGTGACAGGGTACAGAGTATGTCCAATTGTAATAAACATTAACAAATTGTGTAGATGCCTTGATATAATTATGTAGATGCCATGAAAGAAGAGGGGGGGGGGGGGGGGCTAGGAAGATGAAACAAAGCCAATCCAAACCATACCCTTTCAGCAATCCAATAAAACACAATTAGCATTTCTTCAATCTACTTTAGTATAAGTTTGGACTATACCAGTGGTCATCACTCAGATTGTGTTTCCAGTGCACTCCAAGCATTGTTAAGTGTCAGTTCAGGGCAGCTTAGCAATGGAAGCTTAGTCACATTTATACAATTCATCTTTACCAGAGTGATTACTATTCTGGTTATTCATTTTTGTCCACAGGATAGTGGCTAACACAAACCTATATTGATTGTTGTAAATAATTGCTTTGTCCTTGTCCTGCAACTTTTCATAATTGTCACTTTTGAAATTAATAATTGTGCAGTATTGGACAGTACTTGTTCACTGTTTCAGTATCTTCTATGATATATCCTTGTGTTTGCTCCTTTAATTATAATATTAATAAAATATGCTGAAACACAAAATGAGTGCAGCTGAAACGCAGATCCAAAACATTAACTAAAATTTAAACAAAGTGACACAATTGTTGTACTGGTAGATTGAGCAGTCCTAGCATAAATCTAACCATGTTGTGAATTTTTCAGGAGTGCTCTTCTTAAAAATCATTAATAAAGACTGTTTTATATACATATTTACAGTATTGTATCATTATTTTTTATATACAGTACAATACCTATAAAAAGTATTTACACCTTTGGAATTTTTCACATCTTGTTTTGTTACCGAATAAATGGCTTTATTCAGGAGCTCAGTCAAACAGTAAGGACAATGTGGGGGTTGTGATAAGGAATCCCCGTTTATTATCTATAGGTTAACAGAAATCCTCTCGGTCTTGTGCATATGCAATTAATGAAGAAAATGCTGTAACACTACATGGCCAAATAAACAGGGAACACAGCTGTAGTTTATGTGAGAGAGCCTGTTTTAATGTGTTTTACGTTTTATATTATACTTGCAAAATTGTTACATCATGATGCAGAATAAAACCAATAAGAGAGACGTCCAGATGGAACAAAAATGTCAGTTAGAATTCCATGGGGAACAATTTGTGGAAATCCTGTGTGTGTGCAACATTTCACAGGCAAATGCTGACTTATACGAAAATTCCACTAAACAGTTTTAAAATGTTGCCTATCTGTAGTGAATAGTGTGTTTACACTTCTATATGTATCTATATCTGTATCGAACATCTGGACCTTTCTACTACCTATGTTGGTATGCAAACAACAGTTAGTGATGGCTGCACTAGATCTGCTCTGTGCCCTACCTACCACGTAATCATCTTCTCACAACATCTAAAATATTTAAACATTTGTGAAGACAATGAGACATTACATGATAGTGCAGAGAAGTGTCTCAGTGAGTTCAAGTGTCATTGTTGTCAACTGTCATTGTAGTTGTCTTCTCTGTTCCTCTCCTGATGGTCCTCACTACCTCATTGGTGGCAGCAGCTGCCATTGAACATTGCTCTATTTACAGCAGAGAGCATGATACTGTGACAGAAGAAGAAGGAGGAAAGAGATAAATGGAGAAGGACAGTTATGGTTGCCAGCAGCTCACTGTTTTAAGATTTCTACAATGACTAGTCCATGTTTCATGTATTTTACCTTGCACTGTTTACCCTCATTCCAACCATACCACACCACCGGTACTGCTCATAAATGCCAGTTATCAATTACTTTTTTTATTATTGGTGGCTGTTAATGCTGCTGCCATACAAGAGCCACACATAGCACCTACAATTGTTATTCCACTACCTTATATATCAAGTTAGACTGTAAATTCATTTGGAGAGGACAATCTTTACCTTGTGTTTCATGTCAATTTATAAAATTTGTTTTTGTCATCATCCCCAAAATGTACAACACTGCATAATATATCAGCACTGTATAAATAAAGGATAATAATGAGAAGAGAAGCTTGAAATTTTCAATAAGAAATGGACAAAATAATAGATAATTAAAAATGTAACCAATTGTAGACACCTCAACATGACCTCTCTCACCTGGTACAAAATGCTCAGCTCCCAAAGGTCCCACTTAATTTACTATCACAGTCACTTGTGCTGAATTAATTAATTGGTGTAATTAATTTGTGTTAAATAAAATACCCTTCTCACCAATTAATTAATTCGGCACAGGAAACTTCAATAGTAAATTAGGTAGGCAGCTTGGCTGCAAAGCACTTTGTCTCCTCCAATTGTCTGGTTCTATTGTTAGGCTGGGTACACACTACAGTGTCAGCCAATTATTGGGCCAGTCAGACGATAAACGACCGGTTGACCCGATATCACAGTAGTGTGTATCCTGCAACGATGAACGATAATTGTTCCAAAGTCCAATTTATCAATGAATGAGATTTTGAAACAACTAAAAATCTCATTCAATGATGGAACAATGTCTATCCAATTCTACAGAGTGTCACAACTGCCTTGCATACACACTTCAGGCAGCTGATAGAAAAGTGACAGGCTAACAGGCAGTGTCCACGTAGAGTCTAGAGACAACTTTCCCTTGTCCCCTCTGTATCTGACAGAGCTGTTGAGGGTCTGTGGAAGGAAGTGCGGGGACCTTTCCATCCTCTGCCTGTACTCTGAGCTGAAGCAGTCCACATTCTTTTTGATCATTCTGTCCTTGCCACAAAAAGTACCCATGGTGCCGGACAATGAAGGTGAAGGGCATGTAGGGCACCGGAGATACAGGGCTTCAGGGAGGTGGGCTGCAGGCACATGCTGGTCTGTGCACAGTTGGCTTTCTGACAGGGCAGGGAGAAGGAGATGTCACTCCACTCAGGCTCTTGCTTTAGATGAAATACCTGTGTCTTGGCACTGCCCTGGCACTGTGGAGCCAGGAGCCCGCTAAGGTAGTCAGTCCCGCACTTTGCCCACTCCTGATTCTTGTGATTGCTGAAAACAGGTCTGCAAACAGCTAATCGTTGCACAGTTCCAGGTTGGACATTGAAGACGAAATCAACGTAGGAGCTGAAGTCAATGGCACTCTCATCATCGAAAATGGCAGGGGTTGCGCCTAGCTCTGCCAGAGTGCAGCTGTTCACTGGGGGCTCTGTCTCTTCACACATGACTCAGGGCTTGCAGGGTACAGAGATTCACTGACTCTTTGCTTGTAGAAGTTGGTGTGCCCCATGCACCAGGCTGTATAGGGAGACACACAACGAGGTTCTGGGATCATGGACAGGGTACACATGTAAGTGGTGGTGCATTGGCTGTACTGCAGGGTCCTGATAAATGTCACAGGCACTTTGGATGGTCTGGCCGTTCCTTCAGAGGTCACAGGAGCACTGGGTAGTCTGAGGGTCCCTTCAGATGTCACAGGGGTAGCTGTTGGACATTGAGATCAATTTCAGCCAAGTCCCCTTTGCTTCTGTTTGGCTAGCTGTTGGTGTGTGACTCTGTGATGCTGTCATTTATCTTTGAGAGTAATGTGTGCTAGATTGCTTGGTCGGGACAGGAGAGTTTAGAGATGAAAGTGTGTACAATGTGAAGTCAGAAAGTCTTTTGTGTGTGTATTCGGTGACTCTGCACATTCCAGTGTTAGAAGATAGCAGTGTCACTTGTAGCAGCTTCAAAGGCCCCTGCTGTGAGCTATATCCTAACACAAGTTAGTTTTTTGGACACCTGAATAGACTTTGTGGGTCTGTTCACAGTTTGACATCCTTGCAGACAAAGGCAGCATTTGAAGGCTGCCTATACAGGTATATAAAAATATGAACTTCAAAAGGAAAATGTCTTCATAGTTCATATTTTGGGAAATCTGTGTGGAACTCCATACTGAGGGGCAGAAATCACACCAGGGTTGTGAATGACAGGTACTGGCGGTATCAAGGAACAGTCTTTTGGGAAAATCAATCCACATTGATAAGCTGTCCTTCTTTCAAGCCAATATTTCATGGCACAGATTATACAACTCATGTAAGTTATACTCTGAATGTAATCCCTTTTATTTCAAACTGTTTTGCTTGTGTATGTTATGTCAATTGTTTATTATTTGCTTTTTTTTTATATCTGAATGCCCTGTACCTTTGTATATTAAATCTAAAAATTTAATAAGTGGTGTCCCAGATACCCTAATGAATCCATAGCCTGTTAAAGAAGAATAAAGCTCGACCAAGTTAACCCTTTGAATGCCGGTGTGTGATTTGTTAACACATTTGACTAACAACCGTAGTGTGTGCTTGCATTTACATTTGTGTAACAGCCTGGAGGTGTGACGAGTTAACCCTTTGATTGCTGGTGTCTGCTTTGCTAACCTGTGGGTAGCCAGAAGCCTTGTGTGCCAGTGTAGGACAGTATATCGGGGTTCCATTGCTGATATTCAATAGGTGGTGGCAAACCTGAAGTGTGTGTGTGGAAGGGGGGGGGGTGAGTGTGCTGTTTCGGGGCGATTCAGCAGGTCTATAACCTGTGTGATAGGTAGAGAGAGACTTGAGTGCTGGAATCGTGTGTAATCTTTTACAGTAAACACCCAAGGTCACGGAAGCTGGGAGCGTGTTCGTGACACTAACCTTCACTGCTTCTCACAGTGTTCTTTGTATTTTCAATATTCCATTTAAATGTGCACAAAAACATATATTTCTGGTATATTATACCTTCCAAGTTTGACAGTCTTTGAACTGGGACAGTTGGGAAGTATGGTATAATAAAATTCTGCATTTCAGGGGCAAATACATGGATTTGTGACTATAGTGTATTTGAAGAATCTAAGGGGTAAATGTATCAAGCAGCGAGTTTACAGTGGATTTGAAAAGTGGAGATGTTGCCTATAGCAACCAATCAATTTCTAGTTATCATTTTGTAGAATGTACTAAATAAATGATAACTAGAATCTGATTAGTTGCTATAGGCAACATCTTCACTTTTCAAACCCACTGGAAACTCGCAGCTTGTAACATTTACCCCTAATTATCATACCTGTAATACTGCTGACAAGCAACCCACAGTGTCTGGAAACAATGTAATTACTGTTTTCTTACTGTTCCTCTGACAGTGTAGGCTTTGTTGTTTTGTTGCTTGATGAATGTATTTATGTGCTGAACATTAAATAGCTAAATGTCATGCTCCCATTTTATAACACCAGCTTAAAACACAGAACAAAATACTTGTAAAAGGTATTGTATAGAAGCAGGTCCAATCCTGTCCACCCATTCAACCCTTCACAGGGAACATAGTACAAGAATCCCTATCAGATTCTTGGGATGCAGGTCAACACATGCACAGTGGCTGTGCTGGGGTCTGTGCAGTGCTGCCATCACTCTTTAGACAGGTCCCAATACCATAGAGCCCACCTGTGTGATGAGGTCATTGCGTACATCTAGATGCACAGGATTCTGGACACATGGAAGCACACAAGGAAAGGAAGGAGGACATATAGACACATGAGGAACACAGACAAGGATCAAGACAAAATACGTAAAGAGGAGGACCTAGACCGAGGTGCAGTATGCTACCTTACAGGATGTGGCCACAAATCATCCTGATCCATTCTTCCCATCTCCCCTACTGTGTATGTCTGCTCCTCTTTCGCCCAATGATAGCATTTGTGCAGGCAGTAAGATGGAAGAAGGTAAGAGTGGTGGAAGGGGAACGTAGCTTTTAATGTTAGTGTCAGGGAAGGAGCTTTTAATCTAAATGTGGGAGGGGGCTTTTAATGTAAGTGTGGGTGGAGGTGGTGGCTGTTAGTGAGATATTAATATAATGGTGGGGTGATGGTGAGAGCTAACCATATAATGGTGGGTGGAAGCTATTCATTTATTGGTGGGGTGCTGGTGAGGGATATTTATTTGGGTACAGTTTAATTTGATAGTGGTATTATGGTGAAGCCTATTAATTTAAGGTGGAGTGATGGGACTAATAATGCTGAGGTTGTTTAGGAGCTATTAATTGAATATAGGGTTGACTTTGGGAAGAAAGAGGTATATTTATAAATCGTGAATAGTAATTATTTATAATAACAATAACTAAGTCCCCAACAACCAAGAGGGCCCATATAAGAATGAAGCCTCTATCCTGAGGGGACATGTCAGCTACCTGGGAGTGGGTTTGTGGCTAGATGCTGGTGGAGCAGTAAGTGGGGATCACCCCTGGAAGAAGCTGCCCATCTGTCACATGTTTATCAGGAATGGTGAGTTTGTGGCAAGAGGCCACATGAAGCAAGTAAACCCAATATAGTGCCCCCATAGTAAAGGTGAGTCAGAGGCAGTGTGGCTACCAAAAGGAGATGAAGGGGAAGGCATTTATTCATCATCATCTATTTATATAGCGCCACTAATTCCACACACTCACATCAGTCCCTGCCTCATTGGAGCGTACAGTCTAAATTCCCTAACATACACTCACACACACACACACACACACACACACACACACACACACACACACACAGCTGGATTAAGGCTTTGGGGGGCCCGGGGCACTTAAGACAGGGGGGCCCCTAAGATCTAAAATTAAGGCAGTGGTTCCCAAACTTGGCAGTGTGCGGCACCCTTCAGGGGCGAACGGAGGATTGTCGGGGGGGGGTTTCCCCCCGACCCCCAAAAAAACCACCCCCCGCGTTTCTTCAGCGCTGTCCTATACAGCAGCGGCAACGCTGTCTAAGAAGCGTCCGTGGCGGTGCTGTATACACTACAGCACCGCCACGGACGCTTCTCTGACAGCGCTGCGGCTGCTGTATAGGACAGTGCAGCTATAGCGGCCACTTAGTTAGTGCAGGGGGGGTGGGGTTTCTGGAGACTCAGAAACCCCCCCTGCGTGCGCCACTGCCCTTAGAGTCATCCACACACTCTGTGCCCCTGCATCATCATCCACACACTCTGTGCCCCTGCATCGCCTACACACATTCTGTACCCCTGCATCGCCTCCACACAATCTGTGCCCCTGCATCGCATCCACACAATCTGTGCCCCTGCATCGCATCCACACACTCTGTGCCCCTCTGCATCCACACATTGTGTGCCTCTGCATCGCCTCCACACACTCTGTGCCCCTGCATCGCCTCCACACAATGTGCCCCTGCATCACATCCACACAATCTGTGCCCCTGCAACACATCCACACAATCTGTGCTCCTGCATCGCATCCACACACTTTGTGCCCCTGCATCGCCTCCACACACTGTGCCCCTGCATCGCATCCACACAATCTGTGCCCCTGCATCGCCTCCACACACTCTGTGCCCCTGCATCGCCTCCACACACTCTGTGCCCCTGCATCATCATACACACTCTCTGTGCTCCTGCATCACCATACACACACTCTGTGCCCCTGCATCACCATACACACACTCTGTGCCCCTGCATCATCATACACACACTCTGTGCTCCTGCATCATCATACACACACTCTGTGCTCCTGCATCATCATACACACACTCTGTGCTCCTGCATCATCATACACACACTCTGTGCCCCTGCATCGCCTCCACACACTCTGTGCCCCTGCATCAACTCCACACACTCTGTGCCCCTGCATCAACTCCACACACTCTGTGCCCCTGCATCAACTCCACACACTCTGTGCCCCTGCATCGCCTCCACACACTCTGTGCCCCTGCATCGCCTCCACACACTCTGTGCCCCTGCATCGCCTCCACACACTCTGTGCCCCTGCATCGCCTCCACACACTCTGTGCCCCTGCATCGCCTCCACACACTCTGTGCCCCTGCATCGCCTCCACACACTCTGTGCCCCTGCATCGCCTCCACACACTCTGTGCCCCTGCATCGCCTCCACACACTCTGTGCCCCTGCATCGCCTCCACACACTCTGTGCCCCTGCATCGCCTCCACACACTCTGTGCCCCTGCATCATCTCCACACACTCTGTGCCCCTGCATCATCTCCACACACTCTGTGCCCCTGCATCATCTCCACACACTCTGTGCCCCTGCATCATCTCCACACACTCTGTGCCCCTGCATCATCTTCACACACTCTGTGCCCCTGCATCATCTCCACACACTCTGTGCCCCTGCATCATCTCCACAAACTCTGTGCCCCTGCATCGCCTCCACACACTCTGTGCCCCTGCATCATCTCCACACACTCTGTGCCCCTGCATCATCTCCACACACTCTGTGCCCCTGCATCATCTCCACACACTCTGTGCCCCTGCATCATCTTCACACACTCTGTGCCCCTGCATCATCTCCACACACTCTGTGCCCCTGCATCATCTCCACACACTCTGTGCCCCTGCATCATCTCCACACACTCTGTGCCCCTGCATCATCTCTACAAACTCTGTGCCCCTGCATTGCCTCCACACACTGTGCCCCTGCATCAACATACACACACTCTGTGCCCCTGCATCATCATACACACACTCTGTGCCCCTGCATCATCATACACACACTCTGTGCCCCTGCATCATCTCCACACTCTCTGTGCTCCTGCATCATCATACACACACTCTGTGCCCCTGCATCCCCATACACACACTCTGTGCCCCTGCATCATCTCCACACTCTCTGTGCCCCTGCATCATCATCACACACTCTGTGCCCCTGCATCATCTCCACACTCTCTGTGCCCCTGCATCATCTCCACACTCTCTGTGCCCCTGCATCATCATACACACACTCTGTGCTCCTGCATCATCATACACACACTCTGTGCCCCTGCATCGCCTCCACACACTCTGTGCCCCTGCATCGCCTCCACACACTCTGTGCCCCTGCATCGCCTCCACACACTCTGTGCCCCTGCATCGCCTCCACACACTCTGTGCCCCTGCATCGCCTCCACACACTCTGTGCCCCTGCATCGCCTCCACACACTCTGTGCCCCTGCATCGCCTCCACACACTCTGTGCCCCTGCATCGCCTCCACACACTCTGTGCCCCTGCATCATCTCCACACACTCTGTGCCCCTGCATCATCTCCACACACTCTGTGCCCCTGCATCATCTCCACACACTCTGTGCCCCTGCATCATCTCCACACATTCTGTGCCCCTGCATCATCTTCACACACTCTGTGCCCCTGCATCATCTCCACACACTCTGTGCCCCTGCATCATCTCCACAAACTCTGTGCCCCTGCATCGCCTCCACACACTCTGTGCCCCTGCATCATCTCCACACACTCTGTGCCCCTGCATCATCTCCACACACTCTGTGCCCCTGCATCATCTCCACACACTCTGTGCCCCTGCATCATCTCCACACACTCTGTGCCCCTGCATCATCTCCACACACTCTGTGCCCCTGCATCGCCTCCACACTGTCACGGGCACTAGGAGTCTTTGCCCAGGATATCACCAGATGATGATCTTACCAGAGTAGTGTGGGTTACACAGTGGTCCTCTGGTAGCAGCGTGACTAGCGGAACATATGACTCAGCAGATGGTGAGAGGATGCAAATAGAAAAGTCAATGACTAGCAGCAATCTGGTTAATGATTAGGTAGATATGAACACGATGATCTGGATGGACGTGAAGAAGTGCAGGAAGGTAACAGGGAAGTCAGTGGTCTGCATACAGCAAGTTGTACCACTGCTTATGGTGAAGAGACTTGTCCAGGTGCAGGTAGGTAGCGGGGAAGTCAGTGGTCTGCGTATAGCAAGTTGTACCACTGCTTATGGTGAAGAGACTTGTCCAGGTGCAGGTAGGTAGCGGGGAAGTCAGTGGTCTGCGTATAGCAAGTTGTACCACTGCTTATGGTGAGAGGACTTGTCCAGGTGCAGGTAGGTAGCGGGGAAGTCAGTGGTCTGCGTATAGCAAGTTGTACCACTGCTTATAGTGAGAAGACTTGTCCAGGTGCAGGTAGGTAGCGGGGAAGTCAGTGGTCTGCGTATAGCAAGTTGTACCACTGCTTATGGTGAGAGGACTTGTCCAGGTGCAGGTAGGTAGCGGGGAAGTCAGTGGTCTGCGTATAGCAAGTTGTACCACTGCTTAATAGGTGAGGAGGTGTACAAGTGTTGATGAGTAAAAACATAGAATGTAGACACTGAGAGCACAAGGAACTTGATCCCAAACAATATGCACAAGTCTATGTTGGTGTGGCAGACGCTGCTTGACAGAGACGAATTCACTACTGGAATCCAGGCTAATAGCAGAAGGTCAATTAGCATATGTATCTCACGACTGAACAAAGAGGTAAACTTCCCAGCAGATATGCGGAGTAATAACACAGTCTCAGGGAGATAGAGGATTCCTTGGGTAAGTGGAGAACAGTCCAAGCGGATATGCAGTAAACGAATACAGTCAATAGAAAGTAAGCATACCGCGGTTCAGTTGAGCAGGCTGTCCACGAGAGGATACAGGAACAGCTGAGCGGCTGCACGCCAGCACGAGTAAAGAAACCACAGGTGAGTGGTGGCGGTAATCAGGGTTCGGGTCAGCACACAGGCAGAGAACTTGACACGGGTAGAACAACAATGAGCAATGCAGGAATCACTGGAGATAGCGAACACGAGTAGAACACTGGAGGTAATAGCGGACTGGAAGCCGCAGATGATTAGAGCAGGAATCAGCAGTGAACTGAAGACATAGTAGAACACGGGAGACTTGTAGCGGTCTGGAAACTGGCAGGAATCAGCAGGGAACTGAAGACATAGTAGAACACAGGAGACTTAAAGCGATCTGGAAACCGGCAATGAGTTGAGCAGGAATCAGCAGGAAGCTGAAGACACGGAGAAGTACACAGGAACACCTTCAGAGACTCACAGGGAATGAGACTCCAAGATTAGGCAACGAGGTAATGAACACAGGTGCTTTTAATAGGGAGAGTTGCCTGATCAACCAATTAACTAAAAGCAAAGGTCAGAAGAGTTCTTAGGAACTGTGCATGCGCAGACCATCAGGATGGCGGGCGGCCACGGTTCAGGATAGGTGCTGGCAGGAATACTGGAGAGCCACGCACCAGTGAAGAGGCACTCACGGTCCGGTGAGTGACACACACACTCTGTGCCCCTCTGCATCCTCACTCTGCCCCCTCCTTCATTCTTATGCCCCTACATTGTTGTTTCCTATCACCATTCCCGTTTCCTATCACCATTCCCCTCCGTTTCTTTACTTACCATACTTGACCTTCTTTCTTCTATATCTTCTGTCTTTTCTTCTTTCTTCTTACCAATTCGGCGGTGCCTGGGACCCAGCGTCCTCTCTCCTTGCCGCTGCTCAAATTGTACAAGCACTTCTGTAAAAAACGCATGTAAAATAACGCCATTGGGTATAAGGCTATAGGCATTGACACATCCTGCATTACATCACCTACAGCCCACAGTTTGACACTTACAGCTCTCCCAGAGGGCTCGCCTAGGTTGTCTGCATAAGCCAAATCATTGCTTCCACAAACTAAAATACTGTACATTAAAACAATCATCAAAGGCCCACATTAAAATGGGTATTGACACCACACATTAAAACTAGCATTGATAACGTACACTAAAACTAGCAATAATACTGCACGCTAAAACTAGCATTGATACCGCACTTTAAAAATACCATTGATAATGCACATTAAAACTAGCAATGATACCGCACATTAAAACTAACATAAAAAATAAACATTGATAACATAACACCAATTTTGACTACATATGTCTATATATATATATATGTGTGTGTGTGTGTGCAGCTATGTAGTATATATCATGTAGGACCCTCTATTTTATTAATCATTATTAAAGTAATTATCGAATCCTGCCACTTATATTAAAGCTTTAATTAGATTATTTATCTAGATTATTTATTTATTTATATAAACATATTTATGTGTGTCTGTATGTATGTGTGTCTATATATATATATATATATATATATATATATATATATATATAAATAATCGGGCATTGGCGCTACCAGTCTAATAATAATGTTCAATGTATATTTATTGAAACATAACTGCTAAAATAAATAATAATATGTATATACATATTGAAGAAGACCCTTCATAGCAGGATTATTACTTTATTGCTTGATTAAATATGTCAAATGTAGCCTGAATATATATATTTATATATACATTATATATATATATATATATATATATATATATATATATATATATATATATATATATATACACACACACACATATACACACTCTTACTGCTGTAGGTGGCTACATATTTAATCAAACAGTCAAGTAATAATCAAGCTATGGAGGGTCTTCTTAAATATGTATATACATATGATTATTTATTTTATCAGTTATGGTTCAATAATATAAATATGTATATAGATAAAATAAATAATAATATGTATATACTTGTTTAAGAATACCCTTCATAGTAAATGGCATATTTATTTATATATGATTTTCTTTTTGTTCTATGGGGACTCACCTTCTCTCCTTCATGTGCATGCATCAGTGGGGACCCCGCCGGCCGCCGCATCTGACAGCTGTCAGACAACAACTGACAGCTGTCAGACAACAACTGACAGCTGTCAGACAACAACTGACAGCTGTCAGACAACAACTGACAGCTGTCAGACAACAACTGATGCGGGGTCCCCACTGACGCATGCATCCACTCTCTGTCAGCAGCACCGCGGCTGCTATCAGCAGGTGAGGGTATGCGGGCGGCGGGGGGCCCTTGAGGAGCGGGGGGGGCCGGGGCACGTGTCCCCTGTGCCCCCCCCCCTTAATCCGGCCATGCACACACACACACAAACACACAAAGAGAGAGACTAGGGTCAATTTGATAGAAGACAATTAACCTACTGGTAGTAGTACTACTACTAGTAGGTTAATTGGAGTGTGGCAGGAAGCCAGAGGAAACGGGCTACGTGTGTTTTGCATGCTAGATTTGACTTTTATTCCAACATACCTCCTAAGAGTCCTGATTTTAGCATGACTGTCCTGATTCTTGGACTCAGAAAGGAGCATTGCCTATCATGGAAATGGGAGAACATACAAACTCAACACAGAAAAGGCCATGGTCAGGAATCAAACTCATGACCCCAGTGCTGAGAGGCAGAAGTGCTAACCACTAAGCCAACCTGCTGCTCATTTAAGATTGTCAGGGAAATTTATGTGTTAGACACTCATGTATTTGGGGAGTCCTCTGGTCCTTTATTGGCTATAAACACCAGCTAGCCAGGACTAAGGCCCACACACGGAACAGGCCACTAGAAGATCTTCACTCTGGTTACATATTGTCTGCTGCTATTAGTAATAATTTGTAAATAATAATAATAAAAATAATAATGATTTTTAACTATAAATATGGCATAGCAGCCTTATCCAAGTATAAATAGGGAACACTGTAATATAATTGTTGTATATCCTATCATTTTGATATGGCTAAACATTTTTCAGGACATTTAGGACATATATAATCAAAGCAAATTGTTTATATGTTTTAGCGGAGGTTGAAATATATTTTATTAGTTTAAATGTCAGGTTCTGTTTATGCTAAAATAATTAGCGTTTTAGACTGCATGCTACTATGTCTGTGTAATTCCACCCCAAGGTACTTTTTTAAACCAATAAACAATCAAACTGCAACATATTCTACTGCAAATCACATATTGTGCTCTGTCAAAAAATGTCCAATTGGTATTGAACATACTCACTATGATAAAATAGTATTTGCTGTCAGCATAGTGACTATCAACAATGCCAATATGGGAGCATATATCTGCCAACATTGTAAAGAGCACAACTAAGCCAAAATAAGCACTTTAACCCAAATTTTGACAAAACCACGGCCATTTCCTGATAGGCAATGCTCCTTTCTGAGTCCAAAAATCAGGACAGTCATGCTAAAATCGGGACTATGCAAAACATTAGCCCGAGCTAAAGGATAAACCCAATATTGTCCTGGCTGACACTGGAGAGCAAATCAGGCAGATAGAGACCATAGAAAATGAAAACTTGACAAAATCCAAGAAAGCATAAGTGATAACTAGACAAGAACAAATCTACATGAACATGTATTATTACGTTTTCAAGTGATGGCAAAGTGTTAGATGTTCTCAATACTGTATTGTTCTTTGCTCTCTTTCATCGTTTACTTAATATAAATGGTGAAGGAAAGTCGTTGTTACCAGCAGCTGACTGTCTTCAGGTTGCTCCAGTCACTAGTTTGTCTTTAATGCCTCTTCCTTCTATTGTCTCTCCTCATTCCAACTGTACCACACCACCGGTGTCTTCCAAAAAATACCAGTCTGTGTAATTGCTGTTTTGGTCCTTAGACTAAACTATACAAAGGTGGGGAAAAGTGAAGTACATAACTAAATAAAGCATGGAGAGAAGGGCTATCATATAACTGGTTAATCAAGATATCTGCCCATGGAGAAGCAATCAGGCAGAGACCACAGAAAAAGACATTAAAACAAATCAAAAAAATCATTTAGGGTTTGATCTACCTGTGCTGTGTTCTGTATTTGTTCCCACATTACTAAGGAGAGGCACTATGCTGAGCTTTAGTATGGCAGAAAATTAAGTCATCTAGGGCCACTAACAGGCCATCTGGACTTCCAGTGTTACTATAGCTGGGCATAACTCTAACGCTCAAGGTTTGACTATATTAGTGTGTTCTGTTTGTAATGGTGTGCTACAGCAAAAGCATATGTTTAGTGTGCTATGTACTGTACATTAAGTATATATTTTACAGTGTAAGGTATGATGAAAAGGAAAATATTAACCCTTATCTTTATTTTGCAGATAAAAAAGAAATGGAACCTAGATAAAAAAAAAAAAAAAAGAAATGGGACATTTACTAGGGGGACATTAAAAATGAACCCTTTGAGTCATTTGAAAATGGTAATTCAGAGGTATCTAGACATGTCATAATTGAGATAAAGGAGAAAGAAACTAAACAGCAGCTTATAAAGACATAACAGATAATTTTGCTCGTCTACAAATCAAATGGATTATTATGTACAGCAGGGGTGGCCTACCCATCAGACACGAAGAGCCAAAGACAATCTATAGATACTGCAAAGAGCCAACTTTTCCTTTTATATGTGTGTTAATACATTACCTCTCCCCATGGCCCTTAGGTCCACATCAGACCTCCCCACATGTCCCTTAGATCCACGTCAAATGTTCCCACATGCCATGATGAGAGCTCTCCATATGCCCATCACACCACTCCACATGCCATCAGACCTCCCCACATGCCCCTTACATGCCATCAGAACCTCCCTACATGCCTCTTACATGAACAGCAGACCTCACCACATGCCAACAGACCTCCACACATTTCATCAGATCTCCCCAAGTATCATCAGATCTCCTTACATGCCGATCATTCTCTTTGCATGCCCCTTACATGTGTATGGGTAGGGTGTGTTTTTTTTTAGTAGATGGGTCATTGAAAATGTATTTACTTTATAATAAACATAGCTTAAGACAATGTACACTTTACTCCATAATTTGTTCGCATTTTTAAAAACTGCACATTCTGTATTCAGATCACAGTTAGATTTCCAGGACAAAAGGTAAGAACCAGTGAATGGAACTGTATTTAAGCAAATTTATACATTATGTGCTCACAAAGAAAATATGACTAATTATGTTATGAAGAGAACTGTCAGAGTACATTCTGTGTTCCCGTGTCTGTAATGCTTTTTAAAAATAGGACATACACCTCTGTGTCATTATGTTTCAGTAACAAACTGGAAAATGTACTACTGCCTCATGATCTTAAACACAGACAGGAATCCATTATTTCCCACTGCCCACATGCTTCGACCAGGGTCTCTTCAAGCCTCACCATTTATGGGCAGTAGACTCAAGGTTCTCAGCTTGTCTCCTCAACCACAATATGCCTCTTGCAACCTCCCCAAGCTCTCCAACTGGCCACTCTTCAATAACTGAATACCACTTACCCGTCACAACTTCCACGCTTACAGGTTGGAGCCTGCACAGAGGAAGGAAGGAGAGGATGCTACACTCCTCCTTCATTCATTGGATAATCAATGCTCCCAGTCAGTCAAGCAGCTGACTAGGTTCTAATATGCCCCTGTCTGCGCCCCTGATCTGCTTTTTAATGCCCAAAGAGTCGCGGGTTGGCAAACGCTAATGTACAGCTATGCCACTATTGACATATTTTATAATATAAATCATAATGCAAAAGCATAATTTAGAAGACATGATACAAAAATTGTTTCTTCTAGAGATGAGCGGGCTCGGAGCCCACCCGAACAGTGCGGATCCGACGGCGATCCGAGCACTGTTCGGGTATTTCCGGCGGGGAGAAACACTGACAGCGAGGCTGAGCTCCAAATCCCGCCGTCGGATTCTCGCGAGACTCGGATTGCCGCCGCCATCTTCAGTTTGTAGGCAGACACAAGGATAGTATGAAAAAGAGATCCTCTCAACTGAAGAACGAGGGTAATGATTTAATGGTTTTATAAAGCTACCAATGTCTGTGGGTAAGAGGAAACATTTCTATGATATGGTCAGATATATGATATGGTCAGATATTGAAAATGGTCAGATATATGAAATGGTCAGATATATGAAATGGTCAGATATATGATATGGTCAGATATATCATATGGTCAGATATTGGAAATGGTCAGATATTGGAAATGGTCAGATATATGAAATGGTCAGATATATGAAATGGTCAGATATATGATATGGTCAGATATATGATATGGTCAGATATATGATATGGTCAGATATTGGAAATGGTCGGATATATGATATGGTCAGATATTGGAAATGGTCAGATATTGGAAATGGTCAGATATATGATATGGTCAGATATATGATATGGTCAGATATTAGGATGACACTGAGGAAGAGCTATATACTGCATATTCTCTTCAGAAAACAATTGCACAGTCATTAATGACATAAATGTTTGATCAGATACTGAAATGTCTACGTGTAAGTGTAAATGTCACAATTTCACATATTGTCACTATCTGCTATATGTTACTTTATATGTACCTGAAGTTCTATTTACATTTTCGTACAAAAGTCATGTTAAACTTCTCTTAAAACAACTTTTAGAAATGCTGCATATTACTATTGTGAATTTCAACTTAACATTATTAATACATATTTTGATATAACTCCACTTTTTTTAATTTCTCCGTGCAAGCATGCCCAGATTGTTAATGGTACTGTGGGCTTGCTGGGACCTGTAGTGCACCAACTCAAAATAGTGTTTATTCTAACTTTAACCATTTATTACCCCACACCCGCCACCCAGGGGTGTGGGAAGAGCCGTAATGCTTTCAGCATTTTTTGTGTGGACCCCATCTTCCTAGGGAATCCAGTTGTGTGCATATGCAGTTTCCCTGCTATAGTGTCACCAGCCCCGAGTGCTGTGCTAGTGAAATCGGGGCAACCTTTTGGCCTAAAAAAAATATTGTGAGGTGTGAGGTGTTCAGAATAGACTGGAAATGAGTGGAAATGAATGTTATTGAGGTTAATAATAGCGTAGGAGTGAAAAAAAAAACAAAAACTGGTTTTTAGCACTTTTTATGCTTTTTTTTTTAAAAAAAAATTAGAACCCAAAACCTCAAGCTAATCAGAACCCAAAACACAAAACACAAAACACTAAAAGTGGCCGGTGCACACCCTTAGTTTCTTCAGCAAGTTGCTTCACATTACATAATATTACAACAGAGTATGGTTTGTGTGTCAAAATGTAAATCAACAGTTGGAAAAATGACCTTGTTTTGCGTATGGACTTTACAAATAAATAGAATGTTTATTTCACTTTAAAACCAAGAAGATTGCGTCACGTTTAAAGATTGTCCGTCATGATACCAAGGTGTGTTTGGGAAATGTTATGAGTAGAGCTAAACTGATGAAATTTGTGTGCTTCACAGTGTAAACTCTATTTAGCTAAAACAATTTAAACTAGTTGTAGTCATATCCCGATGGTAAAAATACAGACAGGAATATGAACAATATGAAAATGACGACAGGCTAAATGCCGGCATGTAAATTTCCCCGACACTGATAAAATACTGTGATTGCCAACAGTGAAAATGCTGACCGTCACAATGCCGGCATTAAAAAGGCAATGCCAGCGGGCACAGCGGCTATACAGTCACTTGACCCGCTGACAGTAAACTGATAAAAATAAATAAATGTAAAAAAAAAAAAAGTGGCCCCCATCCCCAGTCATATTAACCCTAATGCTGCCAACATGGAGCTGGTCGAAGAAAAATCGGGGGAACAAACATCGTGGGGTTCCCAGATTCTCCTTCAACCAGTCCTATGCATCATACTGTTTTGGGCCCTACTTCCCCCAAAGTTTGTCAAACAAAGCATAAAAACAGGTTATACTAATATGGGCCTTTCAATGGGTTGCCTAATGGATGCAGAGCTGGATTATAAACAAATGGTGCCCTAGGCAGGTGAGCAGATTTAGGACCAATACCTTAAATTTTTTCCCCTACACTTTATACCAACAATCATGGTTGCCTATTTTAAAAAAAAAATAATTTCAGGGAGATTGTGCAAGCAACACCTAGGCGTCACGTCTCCGAAGGGGTTGTGTCCTGCTCAAGTGCTGCCCAGCTGTGTGTCTGGCACCACCAGGTGGAACCAATAGTATTGTGTGCAGCATACTGACATTGGGGTTTTGTGTAAGGATGCCACGCTGCCAGAGGCTGTATAGCAGGACAGAAGGAAGATTTTTTCTATTTTACTGTAAAAGTTATAGTACTATTATAGCTGCACTGCTTGTTAAATAATAAGGTTCCCCATGTAGAAACATGGCGACCAAATCACTTGTGACAACGGAGAATAGATAGAGCAAAGCAAAAAATAGATCTATAGCTGTGATCAAAATTTGATCCCATTAATAGCGCTTGATAAATAGGCCCTAAGTTCTTTAACTTTCAGAAATCTCTCTATAAAAGTTTAACAAATACATAATTGTTATGTGCGTATTGTCGCTAACCAATAACGATTGTCAAACCTCGAGTTGTGTTTCCAACGCACAAAGATTTATTTGCAAATAGTAGAATAATATGCTCAAGCGAAGTAATAATAAATACAGCCGTTACTTATCGCAGGCGCTCTGGATCCAGTGCAGTCATTCAATCCTGAAGTCTGGGGACAAGATGTCTGAACACTGGATGTGAAGCTGCTGCTTATATACACAATGAAATACAGTAATACAATGAAGATGGTATAGCTTGCATCTATTGGTCCAGGTCTCAGGAAGGTCCAAGGGGTTGTCAATCATTGGCTAGTTCATCCTAAGGAATCCAAAGGAGGGGGTCACCTCTCCAGGGGGTATGCTCGGTTCTTCCCGCCAAGATTCCTTAGTCTTAAGTAGTTCATAATTCCCTATCATTCATAACTTGTGTATGCACTCTGCGATTCCTTCGCAGAGAGAACCAAACAGTAGGATATGTAAAGAGGTTTATTGTGATACCACTCATGATATGATTCCTTCAACCTGTTCCGTGTATTTCACTAATATGCATGTAACTCTAATATAACATATAAATACTACTATATTTCGACATAACTGACTATGTGTTGCAACTACCATTAATGTGTACTATATTATTAGTATGCGTGTTTGTGCGAATGTATGGTAAAAGACCAATTACTGTTGCTGCCACATGTAGTGGATGCGTACGCCCTTTCACGCCGTAGCGTGCCCATGTACGTCGTAGCGTACCGTACGCATCTTTTCAGACAAAGACAACCAAGTTTGCTCGACTTTAATTGAAATGACTTTATCCAATTTACTGACTTCGACATTTTGGACCGTAATACTAAATAAATAAATAAAATATATAAAAGAACAATGACAAAATGTCTAGTTGTAATACAAGCCTTGTGCTGAATATTTGAGTCATGTCAATCCTCATTCTTCTTGCTATCCCCATATATTTGCACATACTGGCTAATATGTCTGTGTTAGTCTGGACTCTTGTGCGACGTTGCATCATTACGTGCTCACAGGCAGTTTGGGAGGCATAGTACTCAGTGTACTGCCTTCTGGTTGCTGGAAAACGGCCGCCATTTTCTTGTATCACAGCAGGGATTTAGGAGTTTAGCTTTCTGGTAGTCTCCAGGACATTTAGGGAGAATAGGCAACTTTGCCATCAATGCTCTGTCCATGGCTATACCAGTAGTGCCGCACATGTACATGTAGTGCTAGCACACGTTTCTAAGTAGAATTGCCTCAGAATATACAGCAGCCAGTAGAGGTGTCTACAAGACTATACTATAATCTATATATATATCTATATACCTCGGTCTGTGTTATATATATATATATATATATATATTATATGTGTTAGAGAATTTAGACTGTGAGCTCCAATGGGGCTGGGACCAATGTGAGTGAGTTCTCTGCACAGCGCTGTGGAATTAGTATTAGTCTCTCTCTCTCTCTCTCTCTCTCTCTCTCTCTCTCTCTCTCTCTCTCTCTCTCTCTCTCTCTCTCTCTCTCTCTCTCATAAATGCTTAGTGGCGTCTGTGTGTGGAAAAAAAAAACCAAGTTGCAGCGCCACCTGCTGGGCAGAGTTATACACTGACCTACTAAATTCTTAGTGTGTGTGGGAAAAAAATTTCAAAAAGGGCTGAAATTTGGTAGGGCTCAAACTCATTTTCGTGAGGTAATTTTACCTCATGAACACACATGGGTAGAGGCGTGCATTAGTGTGTGTGTGTGGAAAAAACTATTTTCTCAGAAAGGGCTCATCCAATTGACCTGAAATTTGGTATACTGACATTATTTGACAAAAAAATTAGAATAGTCAAGTCAGTTAACTTCCATCATCCCCCCTACCCCCGTGGGAGGGGTAGTAAAGGGTAAATTTACGAGTTGAGGGGTCAAACTCATTTTCGTGAGGTAATTTTACCTCATGAACACACATTAAAAAGGGCGCTTGCGTCGGGAAGTAACGATCTTCCTCTGAGGAGGCCTGGGCTAGGCCCAAATGCATGACAATAACCTTTTTAAGACCTTAAGTATCTTGATTTGACTAGAATGCATGAGTATCATGCACGGGTTAACTTGTGTATATATATATATATATATATATATATATATATACACACACTGTATATCCATTTGATTAAATATAATCCAGAACTATCCACAGGATTAAATTAAAGGTGCCTAGTTGTTTATATACCTTCCAGAGAGGTTCACATGTTTAAATAAAATGCAAGCTGCAGTACCATAGTATTCTACATACCAGTCAATGATGGCGCCAAAACTCCTGCAGCAGGCATCCACATTGCTGAATGGTACGCCAATGAGAAGTAGTATAACAGTAGACTTTTCCCCAGTCTCGGGTTTTCCCTGCAGAACTAAAGTGACTCACTGTACCTAAACATTTCTGGTGATGTGTGGGGGTGGTTTGGAACCTCTTTTGATGTCAGCGCATGAGCAATGTCACCTTTGCACACCCTTTCGTTTTGCTCTTCTAGGCCAACCAGTGTACTGTAGATTTGTCTTCTATGATGTAAAATGGAATTAGAGAAAGAAAGGGCATTACGTTCATACTGGCATCACAAGTGGTTCTGGACTGAGCTGCACTTTACAAGCCCCTGACTAAAACATAACAGCTGTGGTATCATCGGCAGACTCAGGAGACCCTATTCGAACCCCTCCAAGCCTCCTGCATTTGGGCCCCAATAGAAAAAAATAAAAGGTTTAGGATTCCTGATTGTTGACTGGGCCCCCTAGAGTCAAGCGGGTACTAGACGAGCGCCTACATCACCTAACAGGTAATCCAGTCCTGGGGTAAGCGATCCAGAGTGTGTATTTTTGAGTAGAAATATTTCTTGGCTTGTAATAGTGACATTATATTACATATTGCTCTTTTTAGATTTACTTTTACATTTACTGTTTAGATTTGAAAGTTTTATATTTATATGCAATTTTGACAATAACTTTGATTTAATTTAATCACTTCTACTTTTTGAACACAAATGCCTTGTCCCCCCTTTTTGTTGAAAATTAACCATCGGGCTTGTTGCATTGATGTGTATTCATTACACAAACTCTTCCACTATTTAATTGGAGCCTAAAGTTATGACAGCATCCACGCTGGTTATTATTATGATGTACAGAAATTTGTAGTGTCTGTAATGGAGTATACTAGGATGTGTTTGTGCAATAATTTGGAATGTATGTCATCATTTGGGCATAGATGTGACAAAATAGTGTGCTAGGGATTTATAAAACAAGATTTAGCCCTGCACTAGTGCAGCCACCAAGGATAATAGCAGCAGAACTTTTAGCCCATGACAGGAGATCCACTCCATGGTGCTTACAATTACATCCATAGTTGCAGCATCAACACCACTGTTACCATGGTTCTCCTCCGTCTTACTGGCTTCCAGGAAACTCAAAAGAATCATACAGGTGGTTAAAACAGGCTTGAAGGGGTATAGGAAACCTAAACTCAACAGATGGCCCTATTGTGTGGATTATAAATAACTCCTTTTCCCCAGAGAGTCCAAAGTCAGATGTCTCAGAGTCAGAACAGCAGGAGACTGGGTAGAGATCCCACTCAAGTCACTACTCTCTCCAGACTGGAAAGTGGTGATAAATCATTTCTTAATTTCCACAGCCCAACTTGACACTGGTATTGATCATCATTTTCTTTCTCATCATGCTTTACACATGTTGAAATGTTACTTATGTGCCTATTTATCATGGACTAGTGAAGGCTAATATTTTTTATCACCACTTATCGTAGTGATAAAAAATATTGTATCACCACAATTTATCAATGTTACCGCGCCAGTAATATTCCAGTGAAAGTGGCTGCCCTGGCCAGTTGTCTCTACATCTCCTGTAGAGACAACTGGCACTCAGCCTTATCGCCGAGTGGAAGTTATCTTTTCCGGCTTGTCCTGTGTCAAATGAACGGAGCCTACAACAGCACACGTCACAGATAAAAACTGTTATGTAATTAGATGTGTATCAATGACCAATGAATATGGGACAGTACCAAAAGTTTCCCATATTATCTGATCATCAATAGATAAACAATTGCATAAAACTATTTCTTAATCTGTGATGTGCACTGTCAGTATTAATATGACAGGGAGATGAGCACATGCAAACCCTGCAGAGGTTAAATCAATAGAGGTAACTTTCTTCTTCACTGCTTTTCTGGTAGGGCAGATCTATGCAGTATTTTTCTTGTTAATGCCATCCAAAGATGATATTAAGTAGTGGAGAGAGAAAAAAGCATTTTGCCACTTAATAAATTATTGCCGCCCCACATTGAGCTCTTTGTGGATGGCAAAAGCTGGCTCTCCACCAGTGATAACAATGCTATCGCTGTTGTTAAGCCATTGGTAAACAAGGACAAGTGAAAATAAGCCCTATCTCTAACAATAAAGATTTTTAAAGCTTTTTAGCTGGAGCTTTTTTCATTTGGTAGAAATAGAACAGACACATTCAGACTCAGTCCTCAAGAGCTATTAACAGTTCATGTTTTCAGAATTTCTTTAATCATGCACAGGTGATTTCATCTATTTTTCTCGATCAGTAATTATCCCACCTGTTTCTACAGACAGATATCCTAAAAACATAACCTGTTGGTAGCTCTTGAGGGCTGGGTTTGAACACCTCTGGCCAAGTGCATTGATTTAAGTTTAGTTTGTTGGGAACTCCTAGCAGTTAAATAAAGTTGCATTGTGTACATGCGCAAGTATTTGGTTTGAGCATGATGTCCTACCCATCCACTAGTTTTGTGTCATTTAGGTGCATAGGGTGTGAGCCAGCATTAAATCTTGTCAGTAGCCCCCTCTGTGTATCACCACAAGACTGCTGTTTATATAATTTATTTGCCTTTAAAATATTCCTTAAATGTAACAATACAAATAATTTCCAGCAGCTTTCAGTATTAACAAAACACCCTATAGCACAGCCTTGTAGAGGTAGAAAACGCAATGCACAATGTCCCAGCAGGCAACACTTGGAGGCTTTAGCAAAACATTAAAAGATGTGTGTAGCTGCTCAGGTCTCATGAGAAGAGCTACTTTAATACTCAAGCAATTGCAGACTTGCAGTGTCAGTAATCCCAAAAGACACAGCAAAAGAAAATAATTACTTCATGTTTTGAATCCTGTAATTTATATAGGAGCATAGATCACTACTATAAGGCAAGTTTTTCAAAGCAACATTTCTTTTAAAGAAACCTAAAATAAATATCAGCATTTTTGCAACATAGAGGGGCCTATTTATGAAACCCTAAACAATGTCATCGTTGCGACAGATGACAGATGATACGTTACGGGGCAAAAAGTCGGCAAATATTAAATAGGCCCCAAAGGGTTCTATTTATTGAAATGAGAAAAGCCCTTTCTTCAGTGAAAATGTGTTCTTTCACCGCTGTGATAGAAAACCATCGCCGGTTTCTAATATACAGGGACCAAAATCATACTGTATTCTTTTCCTCACCAACTATACTCTCTTGTTCTCACTCACTTCACTTTAATATACTAATACTACATACAATGCATGCTGCTAATTAAATCACATGTGTTTTACCAATCCATAATAAAGAGTGTAAAAACAAACATATCAATGCATCTAATTGATGTTAGTTACCACAAAATAGAGGACTCAGGACTTAGAAGAATACAGATCCACTTGGTCTGTTCTGGTTACTGAATTATCAAACAGCCATCAGAATTAGCTGCTACTAATAATAAATCTGCAGCACTTATCAAATTGAGACAATATCACAACCCCTATTGTCATAGGACTGTCCTATCAAAGTGGGACTACTGGTTTACTTCAAAATAAAGTAGCCTAGCCAAAAAAGACACCAGGCAACCAGTGTGGGTGAAAGTCAACCACAGATTAATTTACTTTGTCTTTGCCAGCCTGCATTAAGTCACTGTTTAAAATACATATACACTTAAATCTAAAATCTACCTTGAATGTGTATCTCCTTTTCCATAGGTGTCAATAATGTGGATTCACAATTTGGTATTTTGGCCCCATGTCCAAGTTGTACACCAATTTTTAAAAGTGTACCTACCTCCTGCTCAGATCATCATAACTCTCTTTACATACCATTGCTCTGTGGTTTGCATTGTGCAAAGGGCAAATGCAAGTTTGAAAACCAAGTTGTCAATAGGACATCGCAAGTGCATTAATACAGTTCGCATCACAGTTGGAATAATTATGGGTGAAATACAATCCTGAACACTTCCAGGATAAGCTTATAAATTTTTCCTTTGGGATAGCACATCTCTCACTCTTGTGCTCTATAATGTCTTCTGTAAAAGCTCTCCTGGTTACCCAGTTTAAAGTTATTCATAAATACTAATGTCACTTGTCCCTTCCTCTTTTTGGTTGTGGTTGTTATGCATTACAGATACCAGTGCTTTGTTCATTACTGTTCAGGGGATTGAATTTTCTGTCATCACAGCTTATTACAATATAGGTAGACTCAGCAGTTTTGGACTTTGCACACTATTGATTCCACTATGACTACAAATGTACTCAATGTCTCAGTAGCTCCACCTGGCTCTAGTTAATCTCCTACTTAGATACCTGGTGTATTCATTGACTACAGCCCTCGCACTCTGCATCTTGGCTGTCAGTTCTCTGCTCATTTTACCTCTTGTCAGGGCCGTATTAACCCGAGGTCTAACTGGGCTACATCCCAGGGGCCTCGGCCGACCAATGCTGCTGAGCACTGTCACTGTAGTCATTCTGCGGTGCTCAGTAATCTTCTTACTGAGAAGATCTCATGAGTCTCACTCTCATGAGATCTCCTCAGTAAGGGGCTTGCAGTGTGCCGCCAAAAGACTACAGTGACAGGACAACAGAAATAGGTAAGTGCTTGGAGTGGGGGGCGGTGGTCAGCGCATGGGGGAGGCGGTATGGCTCATGGGGGGGGCAGCTCACAGGGGGGGGGGGGGCTCACAGAAGAATGGGAGCCCCATTAGCCCAGGGGCCTCCATTCCTTTAATCCGGCCCTGCCTCTTGTCAACTACCATAAAAGGTCAAAGTCACCTATCCCAGTGGTTGTAGAACCTGGAGTGGTATTCTCAAATAAGTCTATAAGCCTATATCTTGCTTGCATCCTGTTGTGTAAATCTACACCTGTTAAGTTAATACTACTTGAGATTAAGTCCTGAGGATAACCAAGTAGCATTGAACATGTCTAGTTCCATGGGAACGGGGGTTGCTATAGATGAAGCTCTTGTCAAGATTGGTACTGGTAACTTAACAGGTAAGGGTTTTGTGAAAATGTAACTGTTGTTGCCCCTAGATGACAGGGACAACACTAGGTACATGTCTACAGTAAAGCAGAATAATACATGAATGTATGCAATTAACAGAAGAAATATACATGGTATACAGAAAAAATTCAGCAAAGAGACATGAGGCAGAGGATAGAGGGCCTTGACTATGAGAGCTTACATTCGAGAGGGAAAAGGTAATAGAAGCAAATGAGACATTGGGCTTAGCATTTCAGGCAAGTTGCAGAGGAGGTGTAGGCTAAATGACTTGCCAGAAGATAGATTGAAGTAATGAAGTTGGAACAGGGGAAGAGATATTGGGTAGTGATAATGGGGAGGAAGGGGGACAGGGGGACGTAAGATAGGATAGGAGTGAGTACAGAATGAGATGGAGTAGGTGTAGGAGAGGAACGGGAAAACAGGGATGTAAGGTAGGATGGAAAGCAGTAGAGGATATGCACAGGAGATGGAGTGAGGTCCATGCTGGTACAGATTCTTGGGTGGTGCAGAGGTCAAAATGGAGTGGGATCCATTATAGTGTGGAGGTCTAAAAAATGGTGTGGCCAGAATAGTACAGAAGCCTTGATGGGGCCATGAAGGTGCAAAGGCCTAAATGGGTCAAAGGCCAAGATGGTGCAGAAGTCAAGATAATGTCTGGGCTGAGGCAGTGTAGAAGCTTGGATGCTGGCAAGGCCAATATAATGCCGAGGAATAGATAGTGCAGGGGCCTTGGTACTGTAGAAGACCAGATGGTAGCAAGGCCTACAGTCATGGCCAAAAGTTTTGACACAATGAGAATGACACAAATATTATTTTTCGCAAAGTCTGCTGCCTCAGTTTTTATGATGGCAATTTGCATATACTCCAGAATGTCATGGAGTGATGAGATGAATTGCAATTAATTTTAAAGTCCCTATTTGCCATGTTAATGCACTTTATCCCAAAAACAACATTTCCACTGCATTTCAGCCCTGCCACAAAAGGCAGCTGACATCAGAAAAGTGATTCTCTCATTAACACAAGTGAAAGCATTGACAAGGACAAGGCTGGAGATCACTCTGCATGCCGATTGCGTTAGAATAACAGACTGGAAGTTTTAAAAGGAGGGTGGTGCTTGAAATCATTGTTCTTCCTCTGTTAACCATGGTTAGCTGCAAGGAAACATGTGTAGTCTTCATTGCTTTGCACAAAAAGGGCTTCAAAGGTAAGGATATTCTGCTAGTAAGATTGCACCTAAATCAACCATTTATCTGATCATCAAGAACTTTAAGGAGAGAGGCTCAACAGTTGTAAAGAAGGCTTCAGGGCATACAAGAATGTCCAGCAAGCACCAGGACTGTCTCCTAAAGTGGATTCAACTGTGGGATCGGGGCACCACCAGTGCAGAGCTTTCTCAGGAATGGCAGCAGGCAGTTGTGAGTGCATCTGCACGCACAGTGAGGTGAAGACTTTTGGAGGATGGCCTGGTGTCAAGAAGGCCAGCAAAGAAGCTACTTTTCTCCCGGAAAAACATCAGGGACAGACTGATATTCTGCAAGAGGTACAGGGATTGGACTGCTGAGGACTTGGGTAAAGTCATTTTATCTGATGAATCCCCTTTCAGATTGTTTGGGGCATCTGGAAAAACAATTGTCCGGAGAAAGAATTGTGAGCGCTTCTAAACCCGGTAACCTCACATTTGCTGGCAGCGGTGGGATCACCCAGTCCCGGGCAGGCGAGCCAGGTAGAGCTGCAGGGGATCACACACGAGGTGTGGTCCAGGGCTCTGCAAATATCTGAAGCACCAACCCTGCACACTAAATCTGTTGCAGAGTTACTTGGGTACCAGTAGTGGGGAGCTGCAAAAGGATCCAATAGCGATAAGGGTACTGGCTCGGGGTTGGTGTGTTCACCCTTCAGGCAGTACAGAATTGCGGGCCGTGTCCCACAAGGGGGATCACAGACAGGTGACCTCGGCATTAGGCTCGGATTACGGTCCTCCTAGATGCGAGATAAGTGTGGCACTTGGGCATAATCCAGGGCGAGAAAAGTACTGGCACAGTGAGGGTGTGAACGCCTACTGGCAGTAATGAGTGTGGGACCATGTGCCCAGGAAAAGACACGGGGCCTAGAGGGGTAACATTGATCCAGATAGGTGCAGGCTTGGCAAGGGTTGGTACACCCTGCAAGTCGGAGTGAGGAGAGTACTCCTGTAAGTAAAGGCCTGAGTAAAGTGCAGGCAAGGTGTTTGTTGGGGAGTAACAGTGGCCTCCGGGAACTACCAAGTATAACCTGAGTGAGAAGACCGGGAGCGCAGAGCGAAGTGGCCCCAGCAGAGAAAGTGTGACGGAACTCCGCCTTGAAGCACCCAACACAGGGACTTCAAGGAGGCACAAGTGAAGGCTATTGTATCTGCTGGAGTAGGGTCCGCATGCCCTCTCAGAGGTACTAAGTGAAGTGAGAGCAGGAGAGGACCCTGCCGCAGATACTGTTAACGGCCCGGAACCCCTTGGAGCAGATTTCGCGTAGAGGGTCCCAAACCCGCCATGTATTAGGTAGGAGCCCCACTGAGGAAGTGTGATGCCTGCAGTAGGTTGGAGCTACGGTCCAACTACAAAGCAGCCTGGCAGTGGGTCCATGCACCCAGCCAACAATGTGAGATTTTGGGGCAAGGCCTTGAGATTTGGGAGTGAGTAGTGGGTCTCAGCCCTATAGAGTACGCCACTGTGGGTCGTAGCTTAGGTGCAAGTAGAGTGGGTCCCAGCCCCACAGCAAATAGAGTGGGTACCAGCTCCACCATAAAGATGGCCCTGAAGAGGGAAAGAAAGGGCCATAGCAGTAACAGAGCAAGGACCAGCATTGATGGGGGCAGCCCATTATACCCCCAGGACCCAGAGCTGCCACTGTCCCCCAAATATGAATGGGACTGTTCGCCCTGGGAGCGCCTCTACATGGTCTGGAATGAGGTCAACAACTGGAGTTCACAAGCAGGAATAATTGGGACTTCTGTTTGATGTGTTTGTGATATGTCAGGGAGAGGCCAGAGCCCTGCACATGGTGAAACTGCCTGAGTGGAAGAAGACGTGGGAATGGACAGCCAATGAGATGTTACAATTGGGCCAAGAGATTCGATCGCTTAGCTCAGAGGTTTCAGGGCAACAAAGAGAGGAGGCTGACCTCTACCAGGTGGATGATAGGAAACAACACCTTCTACCCCTTCTCTCCTCACTGGGGGAAGGTCACAACGAAAAGCTCAGTGAGCAGTCTGAGCTGTGTTACGTTTGGCCATTTGCGGGATTGGAGGATGAGGACTTGGTGAGTGAATTCCAATCACCAGCTGCCGTGAATGTTACACTGGAGGAGGCATGAATTGAACAGGTAACTGCTAGGTTACGCAGACTGCAAACATTAGTACGTCCACAGGAGAACTATTGGATCTGCGGATCTCCAGCATGTTCAGCCGCGGAAGGTCCCAAGTGAAGTTAGGCTGGCAGGAGCTGGCTGGGTGAGGCAGTGCATTGGGGAGCAGGAAGGCTTGAGTTGCAGTTAGATTACAGCTAGAAGTGAAAAAAACAAAACAATGATCAGCAAGCTTTCAGGACATTGTAGTCATTTTGTCAGACATACATCTTAAAAAGGAACATGTGGGGCATACATTCAATTGCCTCCCTAGCAGAAACTTGTTCAATTTCTTTCCTGTTCCCTCTGGCATCTACTCTCTTCTTCTCTCCTACTCTCTTCTTCTACTCCTACTCTATTGCCAGTCTATTCAACCCATCATAAATCAGCCAATGGCTGTCTCTTGTGCCCATCCCAGCCTTAACTAACATCTGTATTTTCTCTCTCTCTTCACTAATATATTTTCATCATTATTCAAGAATGTGATTTATATTTGTATTATGGAAAATATGTAATTCTAATTCATGCTCAAGCTCCTTTTTAGACAACTGCCCTGTGTTCCAACTCCCTGAGCTTCTTGAGAGTTTTGTCTCACTTAAAATATTCTTTATTTCCTAGCAAAACCTATTGGAGTTCAGTCAGCTTTCGTTCCCATTACACCACAGAGACTGCACTGACTAAGGTGCACTGCTTGCTTTTAATTCTCCTGGACCTCACTGCTGTATTTGACACTCACTTCTCATACAAAAGCTAAATTCCCTAGGTCTTGAGGACACTGTCCTATATTGCTTCCTATTCTACTTATCAAACCACTCATATGTAGCAATTAACCTCTTAATTGATAAAACTCATATTTTCTTATTGATTATAGGCTTGATAACAGGGTCCTTTTTGCTTGCCCAGTCCTTTTTTATCACTGAGTTTCTCACCAATTGTTGCATGGAATGCTCGTGTTATATACATAAATGGTAATAATAACAGACAATGTCAAAAAAAGAAAAGGGTAAACTATTTTAAACCATAATGTGGCAACTGATGCATCAAAGCAGGATGGTGCCCTAGATAACAGGATTGTATGCTAGATAAAAAGTGTGAAAGTCTATGGTGTCTATGGTCCTTTAATTGGGTTTTGGCCTACAGACGTGATGATACCAGGAAGTTTGGGCAGGCAGATTTCCTAGGTATCAAGAAATAGCATAAATATCTTGGCTAAATTGCAGCCTGTTTCGCTTTAAGGGGGGAATTCGATTCCCCCCAGAATAACTCAACAACTCTACAGTACACCTATTACCGTTAATACAGTAATTTTTACACAAATTTCAGCAGCGAGCAAAAAGCTGGCATTGAAATTACCGTATTAACGGCAATTATGCGCACTATTACTGTAATATCGGTAATTGAATTCCCCCCTAAGATTCAAAGTTACTTTTTTAATGCCAGCACTTACCTTAATCTGGACTGAAAAGGGGGTTTGCAACAGATTACTCCGTTTTTCTTTTATTTATTTTGTAGTAATGAAGATTCATTCTTGTTTTCAGTTTTTGTCCCATTTCTCCGATATATAACCCCCAAGTGGGACACTTAGAGCACAGTATTTTCTACCCAACTGGGATTTTGTAATTTTGTTGAAAATGAGTACTGTGAGACAGGTAATGCTTCTCCTTATATTGCACAGAAATGTGGCACTTTCATTAGAGGGCAACAGTTAACCTCGGATAATAATGTTCTTCAAATATGAGGGCTGCCTATAAGAAAGAACTGGAAGATCTGGGAATATTTTCTTTGTGTGAATGACCATTTAGTGCAAATTCCTTACTATTCTCCTTACAGAAGCAACAAACCTTTAACATGTGATTAAAAGAAGATAAACCTCACAAATATATTTTATCTAGTTGCACCTCCCTCATATTTGTTTCTTCCTTCTGTGCACCCAGATTCATATTGATTATTTTAGGATTTTTCCATTTTAGTTGTCGGCTTTTCATTCATCCCACCTTTCACTCTAGAATATTAGTCCTCTTTCATATTTGAACTTGAAATAATGCATTTTCCTCCTTACTAAAGAAAAATAATTCTCAACCCCCAATTTTAAAAATATAGCTCATCACCCCTCAATTGAAAAAGAAAAGTTCCTTCTATCTGCCACACTAAAAGAAAATACAATCCGACAGCCCCCATATAGAATAAAATCCCCCCTACTGCATCATCCATTATTGAAATACCATCTGCCTCCTTTCTACTGCCCCCAAGGCATCTTTCACACCACATAACCCCCCAGCTCACGTCCACAATATAAATGAAAGTATTCTTTCTCCTCTCCCCTGTGAAAAATGCACTCCCCCACCCTGCTGATTTAGGCCAAATGCCCATTGGTGCTACGTTTTAATGCTAGAAAAAATGCAAGTGAAATCGCACGTCAAACTCATTTGACATTCATTAGTTACAAGCATTTGGAGGTCACCTGGAATTCATTGCAGACTTCCCCAATGTGTTTACCTTTGGTACACACACTGAATAGAACAACTGGCCTGAAAATTGTAATGGTAATGGAACTCAGAAGCTGCACCCTAGTGACTTCTAGGGGGAGATTCAATCCAGCGTTATGTGTCTCTGGAACAGACCATGGTAACTCATCAGGCCGATGTTGGGGCTAAAATCTCTGCTCATTTTTCCTTGCACCCCATAGAGTTGCAAGATAAAACCAGCAGAGATTCCTTACCATAATAGCTGGCAATGTGCGCATTGAGGAGATGTCCGGCAGCACCTCATAGTCAATTGAATCTCCCCCTTAGTGTCAGTTTTGCTCAATATTATACAGTTGAAGACATTAATAGAACACACGTGTGGTTCAATCCCCCTATTCACTCCCCCCCATGCATAACAGGAGAAACATTGTAAACAAAACCAGCATTAATCAACTGGTAGTGCTGCTTTTATGGTCTTCGGAGCAGAGAGCAGCTACACTTGAGGCCCTCCTTGAACATAGCTCCAGCCCATTATTGCTATGTACAGGCAAAAGGACTAGATAAGTGCAGAATTCCAGTGGCTCAATGCAAAAAGCATTGGTGTGACTGTAACCTTATATTATAATCCATGGGTTGCCTGATGAAGATTCCTCCCACCAGAGAAGTTGTCAGCAATTTATCTGCTTTAAGGTTTTATGATCAGAAGGCATAAAAGCTGCTTTTAAACCATATTAGTAGATATAACAACATATTACAAGTTCCTGTGGATTGCAGAAATTGGTCTCTTGCATATACGGTTGTGACAAGTACCATTGAGTCATTAAGTATGTGCCAGGGCTAATGATTACTGTGATATTTAAAATGTGTGATGTGACCGTGTGAGGGGATCAGATACCATCTCCAGGGGTAGATGGAGGTAACAGCAGCAATGATTCACTTGAATTCAGGATTTTCAGTGTAACTGGCCTCAGCCTGTTTTACTAGCATAATCAAAACAAACAAAGCATAAATAAAAAACCTTGCCTGTCCAGCACTTACTTAACATTTGTGGAGATCCTCTCTCCTGTGGAGGACCTTATGTCCCACTCACAAATCATATACATATCCTTGCTCACCACAGCAGTGTCTCTCAGGAGGAATCCGGCATCTAGCCTTCTCCTCCCCAGGGCAGAGACCAAGACTGTGCTGAGGAACAGCCTTTTACCTGCACTGCTCAGGTACACATGCTAATTAGCAGCATGTTACCTCAAAGACCCGGCTACAGGCCTAATTGATGGAACCCACCATACTCTTTCGACCCATAAACCCCATGACCCTTTTCCAGCTTTTCAAAAAGCCTATTGTCACTTTCAGTTTATTATCTTCTAAATTCAGTGCATGTACATGTTTCATTTCTGTATTTTGTTACTATACAGTTAATTTGCCTGGGATAATTACAAAAGACATTCAGGAATTGGGTAGATCTTTGAAGCACCCGTTCACAAGTTGACCCATCAATCAGCATTGAGCATCTTGTAGTAATATGGAACACAGTTATGAATATGAAAGGTCTTATCTCTCAATAGTAGACAAATGGCCCCCCATAGAGGTCAAAGTCATTAAAAACTCACCTACCTAGTGGCAATGTCAATACTATGGCAGAGGCCAAACAATTTATTGTGTATGGCTATCTCTTTATTGCTCATGTAGATTGAATAATCTAGAAAAATATAGCTGTTAAGTCACATCAGTCACATGGGCATTATTTCAGAGATATGATTCAAAAGTTAATTGTCTGTGTTATATTTCCATTTGCTGAATTACTTTGGCTTTAACTTCAATATTTGTTATTTTTGTTTTGTTTTTTTATTGGATTATATATTACTCAGTACATTAATTGCTTTATAAATGTACTCAAATGCAAATGACTTAACAGTTGTCGTGGTCTTAAATGATTGCCTTTAAATACAGTATATTGCTAAAGGTAAACCTATAAAATGTAAAAAGTTATCGTGCGACTTATCCCTAGTACAAAATATATTTATAGGCAGGTGGAGTGGCCTGTTTGTTGATGGTGACAAACATGCTATTCCTGTGCTCATAGTCTCATCACTAAACATGTCCCATTGAAATGGACTTCCCCAAGTGATGCCACATTTTATAGCTCTATAGAGGTCTTTTTAACTCAGTGTGTCCACTATTCATCTGGTATTAAACAACTGCTCAATTATTTACACCTTCTTGTGCTGCAGCCATTTTTTATCTAGATCGTCAATGACAGTGGCGGATCGGTCATAGGCCTTACTGGGAATTGTCCTGGTAGGTTGGTGGCATAGCGAGGCCATCTGTAGCCTATTTGATGTATATAATCTTATTTCATTATATATTTTTTTGTGTGTGTGTAATTTTTTTAAATCACCCAGCACCAGGGATGTAGGAATTGGTTTGGGATCCACTTCATCTGGGTTAGCCCAACACTGAGCCTGATTAAGGGGAAACACATGCCCCGGACCTCCTGTCACAGGTGCCAGCAGGGGGACAATGTAGTAGTTATTGGCCTGCCCCTCCTCCAGGACCAGCCAGCCTCCTTCATTTGGCCGCAGATCTTAAGATCTGTCCCTCCCTCTATGCGTGGCCTCCTCCTATCCCTGTATAAGCCAGATGTCATATGCAACGTGCACCATGTGACAGGTGCTGTCCCATGTGTGCAGAGCTGCAAGAGAGGCAGACAAAATAGTATGCCTCTCCTACATAGCGTGGATAGAACAAGGTAACTGTGAGCAAATGGAGGGGGGGTTTGTTAATATAATTTCTGGGAGAAGGGAGGGGGGGTATGTTAATATGTGTGACGAAAGGAAGGGGGTATGTTAATGAAATGTGTGAGGGAAGGGAGGGGGGAGTCTTATTATAATGTGGGTGTGACACCTCTTTGTCCTTGGCGCTACTTAAGGCTAGTCAGAAATACAATTGGTTGGTCTTGAAAAAGCACATAGCGAAACGCGCATTGGTGAGACGCCACGTTCTCTCTCTCAAGAATTATGCTAACTTAATGCTTTGATCCTTCTATTGCCAGCTATTATACCGGACACAATTAAGATACAATACTTGAGTGGAAATATAGGATGAATGTGATATGAAGTGAATGTGTGTGCCTTAGATAGTTTTATATAAGCATTTACCTAGAACCAAGTGGTCATAGGCATCTCTGACAGTAGTAGTAATTTTAATGCATCTCAATAAAGCAGAAATACATATTTTATGATTAAATCGGTCACAAGTGCCCTATTTATACACATTTTCCTCTCTTCTACTTTCTATTATGAATTATAATAATGTGTGGGTGCACCTCCCCTCACTCTATGGAATTATATACCATACCAATGTAGTGGACAGAGGGAGTTTATGACTTCTCTCTGTGCGGTGTAAAACTTTTGTGCAATTTATTGTTGGTAAAATGTTGATGTCTATGAAGTTTAGTTGGGACTAGGTACCATACTTTATAAACCTTTCCCTGACACTCGCATTGATGGATGCCTTGGCCACTAGCTTTGAATTGCTGACCATCCCTTGCTATCCAGGGTCAGGCCAAAGTCCCCCTCCCATGTCTCTTCATGGGGATCCAATGTAATTTTAGTTTGAGGAGGAAGCGGTATAACATTGATATGTTTCCTCTGCGCCCTACCGAATAAATACAATTTGCATTTGCAAATTAATAAAGCTACGCATTTGTAGGTATGTGAAATGCAGAGAAGTTGAGAGGCCATGTTTTGCCGATAGTTCTGCGTATGTGAGTGGACCAAATGCCCCCATTATGTGGAGAAACTGACCTATTTTTCTTGATTTCCAGGGTATAATCATGGAATGTACATTTTCTGGAGAGATTTAGGGGTGTCTCCATATTGGGATCAGAGGAGAGGTATATGGGGCCAATTTAAGGAGAGTGTACACAGAATCACATATCAAGAGAGTGAATTGGATTGTAGGACATTCATATGTCACGGCAGGTCTGTGTGTCTCAGACAGCCAGGGTAGGGCTTTCGGGGTCATGGCGTTCTCAATATCAACCCATTTTTTTCAAACCCGGATTAATGTGCCATTAAATTTCATGGGGTAGTTGAGTAGAATAGTAATAGTTAGAGATAAGAAGGAGACCAAGTTCTCTCTCATCAGCTGGCTTAGCTAGGGTAATACGTTAGAACCGGGGCCTCTTGCCTCCCCATATAAATTTGCCACATGCCGTCTGCAGTGCCGCCAAAGAGGTAAGGTGAGCGCAGATAGTAATGTCTGGAATAAATATAACAGATGTGGTAAGATGTTCATCTTTACTGCATTAATCCGACCTGCCATCCATGGATGAAACTGAAACAAGTAATTTATATCCTGTGCTAAGCCATTTTAACGGTAATGTTTTTGAAGAAGATGATGAACCTACTGTTATTTCAGCCATTGCCCATGCTATTAACGTGCAAGAAGTATCAGGCATGCAAGGAAAGGGAATGGTCCCACCAGCAGGGGCAGCAGCTGAAATTGGTGAGAGTAGTGGAGAAAGTAATAGGCCTGGAAACATTCATTGTACCGAAACAGTAATTCCAGCTATTAATCCTGGATGTAGCGATTTGGTAGGTTTACATCCTGTATGCACAATAGCAGGTCCCAATGGGAAAGCGGACAAAGATGATGTACTTCCCATAAAATATGTAGCAATGCATTGTGCATGGACTAGATCTGAGCTACATTCAATTATGTCTGATTTTCCAGATCCTAGAAAGGAGTTGGTCAAATGTCAGAAATTTGTTAAAGATTTAGGTAATGTGCATGAGTCAACTAATAAAGATTGGCGAGTGGTGTTGAGGGCCTGTCTTCCTCCAAATATTGATATACAAAAGTTTATAAAGGATTGTATATTGGAGGAAGATAGATCCTTAACATATGATGATAATCTAGAAGATATTAAACGAGTATTATCACATTATAAAACAAACAAATACATCCGGGCGCTAATGCAACCTAAAAAATGGATTAACCAGCAGCTTTATATGGGCTCCAGACCCATAAGGTAGAGAAACAAAGATATATAATGATAAAGCGCTAGGTAGATCCCACAAAATTTTAATAAAAATATATTATGCACAATTATACACACAGTGGTTTATGGCCATAAACACCCCCACAGATCATGCAAAATAAAAACATACAATGTGTATAGTACAGCAGATACACTTTTTTAGGGGTATTAAATTGAAGCGCTGACGATAAAGATGGTCTTGACTCATAAATATCACCTTAAAGTTTTTTCCAGATATTGTATGAATGAGATGATATTTAGCTTATAGATACGCTGGTTCCTGTGGAAAATAAAGTGTCCGCTATTTGGCAAAAAACCCTTTATATGTTGAGTCAGCTGGACTGAAACCAATTGAGGTATATCGTGGAATTCTATCCGTATAAACAGTCAAAAAGGGGTATTATTATTCCACAAACAGTTGTCTTGTAGTATTATGTATAAATGTGGTCAGCTGTTTTTAAATGTGTGCACGCACCACTATACATACATATATAAGGACTGTATTAACGAATTAGTTCCACATAAATGCAGATGACATCCACTATATAGCACATTCCATCTGTTGTGCAATTGATCCACGTAATAAGAACACAATGCCTCACAGCAATGTTCTCTCCGTGAGAAGAGGTACCTTGTGATGAAATGCTGGATACGTTGTAATGCCAGCCCTTGTAGTCAGCGTACAGCTGATAATCCCTGTTCTCGTCCTCACGGGTAAATAAGCTGAGTCTCTCTCCAGGCGCTATAAAAACATGAAACCCCGGGGTTGTTCTATGCCAAGCATGTAGAGCATATATTCTCTCCAAAACATATAGTCAGAACTGCTTGACGCGTTTCTCGGCGCCTGCCGTTTCATCAGAAGCATGTTCCCGATGTCCTCACCGCTTCATATTTAACCCCTAGACCTAGCAATCCTCCAATTAGCAACTTGTTTCAAAATTGGTCATATGACTTTCCAGGTTTATTTAATTATGCCAATCAGTGGTGATCCAGAGATACGTGAGGACATCCATATGTACACACAATTAAATATAAAAAGGTTTTTGTCCGTAACACAAGATCATAATACAATTTCCAGATATATTTATCAATTCATAATATAAAAACTAAATAAGTAAACCTGCATTTAAGTAGAAATATTCCACAAAAAGTTTTTTACATAAAAAATGCATTTCACATAGTTGACTCAGTCTCAAAACTATAATCAAAGGATTAAACGACTAACTAGATTATCCTCATTAATCACATTGATCAGTGAAAAAGGACACACAGACCAAATTATTCAAAAAGATTAAAATATCAAACACAGTTCTATATTGCTCTTGTTATACAATCCTCACTAATAAGGATCACACATTTTTTTTAAAAAAAATAAAATAAATTAAAAATAAGCCCGTAAATCCAGGCTTGAATATTATCACAGTTGGCCATAGACTTTTCAGTGCTAGTAAACTGGAGCAAAACTTTTACTATCAGACAAAGATAGTGATACTGCACTAGATTATTTTGCCAGAGCTCAGTCAGCAATGACCCAGTACACAGGGATATCAGACATAAAGGGTGATGTGCATCAAAAGGAAGCAGCTGTTATGGTACTAATGGATGGTCTCAAGGAAAATATGAAGACCAAGGTACAAACCTGTTTACCTAACTGGAGAGAAATCATGGTAGATGCACTTAGAGAGTCTGCCGTGGAGCATGTTAAAAATATATGTAAGAAGAAAGAGGCGCAAAGGGATAGGCTAATGATGGTATGTATCCAGACTTTAGAAGTACTACACACACAACCACTAACTTACAACACATACCGAAAATGATATACAACAGTGAAGTGTTATAATTGCTATAAAGAGGGACACATAAGGAAGTACTGTAGAGAGGGAAGTTATGGGCCACCTAAGAGGGAATCACATAGATACCCACAGAGAAGACATACGCAAGTTTCAGAAAACTCCCAACAGTTACCTGCACACATCATAGCAGCAAATGCTTTGCGGGAGAGTGATAGCCAGTGCTAGGGGTCAAGTCATACCCGTATTCTATAGCCAGTTAGGTTAACTGAGTATCTTAGGGAAGACCCTACAATGACAGTTGATATATCTGGTACAAAACAAATCTTTCTTGTAGATACAGGGGCGGCCAGGTCAGTGATAACTTCTCCTTTAAATCTACAGGTCACTAACAAAACCGTTCCAGCTATGGGAGTAACGGGGAGGGTGCTACATTACCCTTTGACTAAACCCGTAGAGGTTACTATCGGGCCTCTGCACACCAAGCATTCATTTCTCTTGGCTGCAGCGGCTCCTTCTAACTTACTGGGCAAGGATTGGTTGTGTAAAATGGGATGTGTCATTTACTGTACCTGTGATGGTGTATTTGTAGACATACCAGGGAAGGTTGCACATGAGGTACAGGACATATTGAACACCCCACAAAGGTTAATGCTATACTCTGCCATTCTAGCACAAAGTCCATTTCAGGTAAGGGAGATGTTATTGCAAATACCGGGTTCCCTATGGACCAAAGATGGACAGGACACTGGATTGATGGTGAATGTAGCTCCTGTAATGATTAATCTGAAAAGTGGCAGGTAAATTCCAAAAATCCCACAGTACCCATTAAAACTGAAGGTGGAATTAGGGGTGTATCCTGTAATTGAGAGGCTGCTGCAACAAGGGATCTTAATTCGTACATCCAGCACAGCCAATGGTCCCATTTTCCCAGTAAAGAAGAGTGGAGGAATGGGGCTATAGATTAGTCCAGGACCTAAGGGGAATTAACAAAGTTGTTGAGAGCCAATTCCCCGTAGTGCCCAATCCAGATGTCCACTGTCTGCCATTCATTTCACTGTCGTTGATCTTTGTTCTGCTTTTTTTTCGGTCCCCCTTCACCTTGACTGTCAATATCTCTTTGCATTCTCCTACAAGGGGGTGCAATATACATGGACGAGGTTTCCCCAGGGGTTCATTGACAGCCCTAGTATTTTCTCCCGAGCCTTACATGACTGTTTGCAGTCCTTCCAACCAAGCAATGGGTCTGTTCTAATTCAATATGTAGACGATTTGTTGTTGTGCTCTGATTCGTTTATGTCATGTTTACATGATACTAAATTGTAGTTGCTTCATCTTTCACAAACAGGACACAAGGTTGTAAAGAACAAATTACAGCAAAGTCAGATTATAGTTACATACTTGGGATACTGTCTCAACCAGGGGCTAAGACACTTGACAATGGACAGAATCCAGGCAATACAGAACATGACCCTGTCGCAGAACCAACAGCAGATCCGTACCTTCTTGGAGATGTGTGGATATTGTAGATCATGGATCCCAGGTTTTTCTATTCTGGCATTACTATTGCAGGACTTAGTCTTATCCTCAAAACCTGAGCATGACACACAGAGGAGTCAGAGCAGGCATTCTTTAAACTTAAAGATAGTCTAACTAAAGCACCTGCCTTGGGAATACCTGATTATGAAAAGCCCTTTGAGTTATATTGTACGGAAGCTGATGGTTGCGCAGCAGGTGTCCTGACACAGAAACATGGTGATGCTAGCAGGCCGGTAGCATACTACAGTGCACAATTGGACACTGTGGCAAGAACACTCCCAACATGTGTAAGAAGTAGCAGCAACTGCTCTTCTAGTAAATTATAGCGAGGACGTAGTATTAGGACATGATTCAACTGTCTATACACCACATGCAGTATCTGCTCTATTGAATTCAGCTCAAACCAGACATGTCTCTGCCGCAAGACTCACAAAGTAGGAACTAGCTCTGATGGCACCCGCAAACATCATCATAAAGCCGTGCAATACTTTAAATCCAGCTACATACCTACCATATGTGCCTCAAGATGCACAAAGGGTGGAAGGGGTGAGTGTTGCAGGTATACTGATACACAAAGTTTTGTGAACCCTACAGGAAAAGGCGTTCTGGAAATGGAAGGGATTGGTAAAGAGGCCTCTGGACTCTGGAGAGATGGAAAAGGTAGTACCGTGTTTCCCAGGGCATATTATCCAGGCCTGGCTGAGGCAGTACATGGTCTGACTCATTTGGGTAAAGAAGGTATGTTTAAGCTGGTTAGAGCATACTGGTTTGCACCAGGCTTTTCTTCTAAAGCCGTTAAGAAGGCAATGTCTTGTCTTACTTGTTTGAGGAAAAATGTTGGGAAGACAATACTAACTGAGCCATCCCATATCCCTCTACAGATGGAACTTTTCAGGTGATACAAATTGACTTCATCCAATTACCACCTTGCAGGAATCTCAGATATGTATTAGTGTGTACTGATGTGTTTTCTAATTGGGTAGAGGGATTTCCAGCTGCCACTAATACTGCTGTTTTTACTACTAAGAAAATTGTTCAGGAATTTGTATGCAGATATGGTATCCCTAGAATTATAGAAAGTGACAGGGATACTCATTTTACTGGAGATATTTTTCAGAACATGTGTAAACTTATGGGAATTAATAGCAGACTTCATACTCCTTACCGACCACAAGCCAGTGGTAAGGTGGAAAGGTTAAACGGTACCGTTAAGAACCAACTGAGTAAGATAATGGCTGAAACTGGTTTGGCGTGGCCAGAAGCTTTGCCACTAGTCCTCCAAGGCATCAGAACCATTCCCAGACCTCCCTTTAATCTGCCCCCATTTGAGATACTTTTTGGCAGATAACCTCATTTAATCATAGGTCCACAGGATCATATGAAGTGCAATAAAGAAGTGACTGTGCAATATCTCATAAAAATGAGCAAACAGCTAAAACAACAGCAACAGAAACTCAAAATGCTGTCACCTGGTATGCCAGAAACAAACTGTCATGATGTTGAACTTGGGGAATATATTATGATCCGCAATTTCTTAGGCTCAAGTGTTGATGGCCAGTGCCACATCTCTGAAGGTAACAGAAAGACACTTGGGTTCATTCTACTCACTGCTGGAAAGTCAACAACCCAGAGAAGATACAAGACAAGGCCGAGACTGACAACACAGATCTATCACTTGTGAACCTGTTTCGGGAGACCTAAAAACTGCAGCTACTGACACCTGAGCCAAGGGAGTTGTACAGACTATTATCCTAGCAATGGAGTTGCAATTTTTATATTTTTCTTGTTCCAGGATTTTTCTAATTTTTATTCATTTTAGGGCATTCTATTTTTGTGATGGAGGACGGATAACGGAGAAACGATCCAGTAGTGATATTGATGAAATGGAGTTGGAGAAAAGGTTGATAGAACAATCAGTACAGCCTGTTGCCAAACTCAGTTCAGGGGTCATCAAAAGATCTGCTAGCTCTGGAACTCAGAGACAGTGTGAGGGGCTATTGTCTGAGGAATATTGTATCTGTAAGTACTGTGGCTCCCTAGTTGAAGAGAAGAGAACTGCATCCAGCGATGCCAGTCCAATGGTAATCAGTATTTGGGCAGGCATTATCTAGAAGACTATCACTCCCTAGTGGGTAAGGTCTTAAACCAAACTGAGTGCTGAGTGTGCTCTCAAGTGCCTCAGGGACAACATAATATAGGACTAGTACCATTCCCATTAAACATCTCTGAGGTCCTCAAGTTATGGGGAGGGAGGTCCATAGATGGTAGGTATATCACTAGGTCCCCTAGTCTAAAGCTTTGCCAATACTACTTAGATCAGTCTTTGTTGTGTCTAAATATCTCACATGTAAAGCGACTGGAGAGTTGGGAAGCTGACCTACCTGATCAGACAATGGCTTGCAACATCAGTATTAATGAAAAACTTTCATGATTACCAATAACCAGGAATAGTGATGGACATCATAGACAAGGGCATATGAACAGACATAGGAGAGTACTCGTTGGGAAAGTTCCTCTAGGTTATTGTAAAAATGTTATCCATGCTGAAATTTGTCTTGAGCAAATGGAGGCAATAGGCATGGGGAGTTTTGTCAAAACTTTATGTAATAGTATCAATGATCGTACTGTACATTATGTCCTCCCAGATGATGTGTATTATGTTTGTGGAAGGAAGACTTACTCCTGGTTAACTCCGAGTTCCAAGGGTTTATGTTTTCTAGAAAAATTGGTTCCTGAGGTTATGACCATTACACATGATGAGATGACAGATATCCATAGTACTACATCAACTCCATAAGTACACACACAGTATGAACATCATGGCAAAATAAATATGATTCCTGGTGAAGAAAATGGTTCTCAGGTCTAGGGGAGTGGGTACAGGAAATGGTTGCTAGTAAAGGTAAGCTCCTTATTCTTATATTTAATATCATCTTAGTAATTGACTTATGTGTCAGATGTGTTCCTACTGTGTTGAAGTGTGGAAAACGTTCTACTGAGGTAAACAGTGAAAATAATACTGTAATTGTGATGAGAAGTACAAGTATCAAGGTTAACGAAGAACTGCATTATAATTCTGAAATAGAAAGCATAATTAGGTGATAGTTTTGTGCACTATCAAAGGGTGGAGTTGTCGAAGTCAAATAATTGAATGTAGTCATTTCAAATTAATATCCATCAATTTGGTTGTCTTTGTCTGAAAATATGCGAATAGCATGCTACGGCGTGGAAGGGCGTATTTAACCACAACACGTGTAAACACTTCTACACACATTTACACTTACACATTCATTTGTAAATAGTTCACCTTAAAATAGTTCCAACACACACGTGTTTATAATCAAATGTAATAGCGTTAATAGTTAAATATAATAATGTTAAAAGTACTTCATTGAGATCTAAGGTTCAGGATACAGGAAACATATCATGTTTAGTATTAATTTAATCCCCTATTTATCCTCAGGAATCTGCTTGTATCGGATAAGAGATCGCACTTTGTGTATGCCAGTTATGGATGACATGGAATTAATGATCAGAATGGTATTGTGTGTTTAATGCAAATAGACCAGTTTGTACCAACTTTTCAGCGGTAAGATACGTATGCAGCTGTTGGAGAGTTGATCCCCACCCTTGGAGGGCATCGTTTGAACTGACCTATGACCTGCATTATACTGGACTGTCCTAAATCCTGAACCAATGGAAACACGCCAAGTCATCTCAATTGTTTTCAATGTAACAGCAACTATATATAAACTGGGCTCTGGGACTATCATACAGTCTTCTTGACCACAGACTTCAGGATTGAATGACTGTATGCTGGATCCAGAGCTCCTGCGTATGTAATCGGCTGTACTTATTTTATGAATTGTTACTCTTTTGTTTCATGCTATTAAATCACTTTGTGAGTTGGAACCACACAATTCGAAGTGGACACTTTTTATTGGATAGCAACTAGATGAACATAACAATCTATGCACAAAAAATAATTTCTGAGTATTTGGAGGGTCATTTACTAGGACCATGTAAACATGTATGCCCAAAGTCAATAATTTAAAGATCTGAAGGACGTACTTATGTTTGTGGCCGGTTTACATGCTGTAGCATTTTCGCGTATTGGACAATATTAAATGTAAAAATTGAGACACATGCCTCTGGTTCACTTTGACCACACCCCTGATCGGTAAGCCACACCCCTTTTGTCTCCCGTTTAAAGAAAACTTTCATGTGAAAATGAACTTTTGGGGGTATCTTGAAGTTGAAAAAGTGCATAAAAATATGAATGTATGTATCATTTTATACTTGTTTCCCTGAAACAGGCAAACATATATTAAAGTAGTTTTCTCTATTGGCAGTTCCTCTGCACCATGTTATTAAATAAGCATGGATATGTATATTGTGATGACATTTTCTGGTACTGGTTTGCTACTGCTAAATTTAGTTGCTCATTTTATCCTACTTTCTATGTATTAGTCAAAGTGTACCCATAACTCGTATACAGAGGAGACAGCCATTATGTGGGTGAACCAATATCATACCTCCCAACTGTCCAGATTCCCGAAGGTGAGAGTGTTGGGGGAAGGGTGGTATATAATGAGTAGGGATGTGGCCCTCCCTGTCCCGCTGCCAAGAACAGACATGTTGGTAGGTATGCATTAATGATGGCAATATAGCTTAGCAATTCACTAGGAACCAAATGTGTGATTTCACTGGTTACTAATAAATTGATAAGCAGAAATCTCCTGAATATTGGTAAATCGGAACATTTTTAATTAAGGTTTGCACATACAATTATTATAATGAACTGATGCTGGGAACCTGGGTGTTCTTTCACTATTATGATCTTTGCAAATTTATAATTGAATACGCCACATTTTCCTTTTTTATAGCTCAATTAGTAGGATCCATATTCAATGAAATTCACTTTTTGCTCTCTGTATTATTTGGCAGTCACAAGGATGTTCTCTGTATTGGGTGGCAGTCACAAAGATTCTGTCTGCATTGCATACAGGTCTCTATAAATCTCTCTGTATTGTACAGCAGTAACTAGAATGCTGATTACTAGTCAGATGGGACTGATAGATGTTGTGTTTTATAACTTTTTGACATAATAATTTCTCGTGTATGTTATTGACTATATATAACCACATCCACATTAGACAAACCAAAATGTATTTGATGAGTGCAGATGATAAAATGTGTTTTGTTTACAAAATGTGTTCGCACCGCCCTTGCAGCCCAGGTTTCAGTTCTTTAATCCATTTAATATTGGGGGTAGTGCACGATACATTATAGGCTTTTTTTTGTGTTTTAGGTTCTTGTTAAAGTTTAATAATTGGACGAAGGTGGTAATAAATAATTTCTGTACACTACAATGAGTTGCGAAGCGATTCATACACATCGTAATTATTATCATAATATTTAAATATGTTTCATGTATTTTCTATCTTTTAATATAAAAATATAAAGTGGTGAAGAGGCAAATTAATATTTCCAACATCTAAATGACATCAGGTTTGGTATTATTTTGTTTGCAATTGCATAAGAACGTTTCCGGAGTTATTTAAGTAGCGTTCGCACCTTGTGAACGATAGAAGCTTGTGTTAGTGCTAGCAGCACAAGCGTATGTATGCCAAACTCTGCCCTTTAATACTTTGCAAATAAAACCTGCGTGCTTTGGAACCACAGCTATCTCATCGGAGAATCTTTATTGCAAACAATACATACGAACGTATCAGCCACCTACTGTGACATATGACTCCACTTGCATGTTGCATTAGCCTCACATACTACCGATGTGGTATTAAAGTAATTCTATCATTTTCAAATAGGCATTGCATAAGTGATTGTATTGTGTTTCCGAAGCACAAAGTAATTTATTTTTTAGCAGATGTAAAATTTAACAATTCAATACATGATTATAATACAGTACAACCAATACCAAAACATATATACATACCGCGCTCCCACTGGCACCAGCACACAGTATTTCTCTCCAGAATACTGTGGTCAGAAGAGACTGAGGAGTGCCAGTGAGAGCTGTTATTATATACAGTCAGTGTTACATGGAGACCAATGGAGATGGAGTGGCTTGCTTCTATTGGTCCAGGTATCAGGAAGGTCCAGAGTGCTGCAGGTCATAGGCCAGTTCAAACCAAAATATCCAAAGGTGGGGGTCATCTCTCCAGGGGTTGTGCTCTGACTTTTCCCGCTAAGGCTCCATTTTCAACTAGTTTATTAGCATTTTATAGTCAGTATCACTTTAAGTATTTATTCCCTAACATCACTATCTAGAGTTTGCAATGTGCGATCTCTTCGGCAAATGAACCGGACAACTGCTGATGAATAGGGGATTAATATAATACCAGACATGACACTTTTCCTATAACCTGAACCTTAAATAACACTAAAGTGTATATATAATCATAATATATAAATTAATAATAAACTAAATACTATCTGCTCATAAATCACTGTGGAATTGAATCAATATAAATATGAAATATATATAAATAACTAAATGTTGTAGTGTGAGTGTGTGCGTGCGTATTTTACCGCATGATAGCGCCATGCCCCGTGTAGCGTGGCATACTGAGTGCAATTGCACGATAAAACAATATTAACCAATATACTTTTGTTCATCCAATTATATGACTTAGACAGTTCCACCCTTTGATAGTATAGTAAACTATCACCTTAAAGATTTTATATGCAGGATCTCAGTACCACGTTTCATTTGCTCTGTAATGCAAGTCCCCCTTGGTGTATGACCACGCTGTCTGTAGCTCTAAGCAAGTTATCACAATAGAGAGTCTTAGGGCAAGATTTACTAAGGTGCGGGTTGGAAAAAGTAGAGATGTTGCCTATAGCAACCAATCAGATTCTAGCTTTCATTTATTTAGTGCACTCTACAAAATGACAGCTAGAATCTGATTGGTTGCTATAGGCAACATCTCCACTTTTTTAAACTTGCAGTTTAGTAAATCTACCCCTTAATCCTCAAAACATTTTTTTCTTTTACTATAGACCGTATACCTCTGGAGCTTGGAGATAACCCTTTTTTTTTAATATGCCCTTCAAGAGTACAATAGAACATGTAATACATTATTTGGAATGGTACAGGGTACAATAGAACATGTATCATCAATACAGAATACTCTACTACAGTTGTTTATGTCTAACAGGTTCATCCGACCAACGCATGTCTTTAAGCTCAGACAACATTTAAACATTTCACGTTCACTAATAACATCATAAACCTGAGTTACAATATACATTCCAATAATATCAACATTTCCTTTCTTCAACACTTGTGGGGCGGGCTATTGTCTGCTCGTTCTTCCCAGTCTCCCAATACTCAAGTTTATTTGTACGTGAAACAGTGGTCGGCTTGCCAAATATTGGGAGACTCCAGACTAAGGGACCTAGGTGTCGTACTTTTCCCCTAGTGACCTCCCACCTATAATTCGGGTACCTCAGGAATATTTAGTGGAAACAGAACTAGTCCTACTCGACATAACCACTGAGGCACGTGAGAGCAGAATCAGCACTTTATGGTCTACAACCTTACCCACCCAAGAATGATAATCATTCTCAAGGATGCCTGCTCAAGTCCGAATATTACTGGACTGGCATCACTGGATGTACCTCTCTTCAGTTATGGGGTCAACGTACTTACTGACATAATGTTACTCAGACAATAGTCCCTCGCACTTTCTGCAAGTTTTCCAAATTTTCCTTTACCCCTGAATTGAATAGAGCAATTGGCTGGACTGATTGTGCTACCAACTTCTCCTTCATCCCCAATTCCTCAATATCATTACCTGAACCAGCCTCTGTCACCTGTCAACAATTAAAAGAATTGACTGTCCTGAAAAGAGAATGAGATGAGAAAAACACAGGAAAAACTACCACTTCATGCTGGACAACTGTCTTAGCCTTTGGCTCAGGTGCTACTAACTGCATTCGAGGCCTCCCAGAACAGAATTATGAGTGCACTTGGACCCTTCTCTGAGTGTTGGCTCCTCTGCAGTGGGTAAAATTGGTATCGGTGTCTCTGCTACCCTTGAAGTCGTGATGCTGGTAGCCTACACCTGGTACCTGTCTGTAAAATAACCTGAGCCTAGGAAATTACTGTTCCACAGCTTACTCTCCCAGTCCAACATCCTGACAGTTAGTGTAACTTTTCAGGAAACAGTGTTTTGAACATTCTCGGTTGCTGTCTCACTGTTTACCTTTCCTCTCAAGGTCTAGACTAGTCTCTCAGTTACAAACTCATCACGGGAGAAGTCAAAACATTTCAAAAGTCAACAGGTTAAGAGGCAGCTCAGGAGTGATCTTGATAGTGGGGAGGACTAGTGGCCAAAGCTACCAGCCACTTCAATCAAGTTTCAACCCTCATTCTATTCAATTCGTTCTAACTAGTACCGTTACTTTATGTTCACACTGGTTTGTGGTTAATCAAAAGTATGTAATTTGTTACCACTACTCATACATTATACATTTATTATCAATAACATGAATACCCCTATCACCTATTATAACTCTAGGGCTATCACATTGAATAACAAAAGCTTTGAGTATGACACAGTAATACATTAGACACATTTCAATACACCTTTACCCAGACATATTTCATCGGTACACCAGTGTATACTTGAGAATTCTGCAAGGTGGTAATTGGATGACGTGGATTTGTTTTACCTGGAGAAAAACCCATGTGCAGGAGGGATATGGGATGGCTCTATTGGTATCATCTTCCTGACATTCTCTCAATCAAGACAGGACGTTGCTGTCCTACTGGTTTGAGAAGAAACATTTGGTGCACCCCAATATACTCTTACCAGCTTGCATATACCTTCTGTACCCAGCTGAGCCAGACCATGTGCTGCCTCCGCTAGGTCCGGAAGATACACTTTGGGAGCTACTGGTCTACCTTGTCCATCTCTCCAGGGTCCTACAGACTCCTAACCACATCCCTTCACCTTCCAGACAGTTTATTCTTCAGGTAACACAAATCTTCATATATTAACTAATATGTGTATGCATGTGTGTTTGTGTGTGTGTTCACATTTTAAAACAATACAACGAAAAACAAAACAAAACATAAATTTGTCAGCTATCACATAAAACCCTGCTGTCTATTTGACAGCTATGTTTGCCCTGGTGTGACAGCCATGTATAGTCGTGTGTGGACTTTACTAGCAGCTACTTCAGTTGGTAACTGTGTCACTGTATAAAGTCCTCTATGTACTGTCTTACTCATGTGCTGGTATTGCTATAAATGATTTCTCGGTCACCTCAACGTCGCCCCCTAGACTAGAGAAATGCTGAAGACTAATGTATATCAATTGATTATCCCTCTGCCAACTCACATGCCATTTTCAGTACCCCACATTCAGCTATGTGACTAAGTGAGAAAGGCAAAGGAGTCTATCTCTATAACACTTTCTTCAAATATAACAGTATCCAGTACATGTCTGTCTAACAGTGAAAAAATATAAAACAAATTCTACATTTTCTAGGGTTTCACATTATGTTGTATCTTGTGGCAAAAATCCTACTCCAATGTTCTACACAGAGATGCATATCTGTATGTCTAATCTCCAGCAATCTCCTGTCCCCGCCCTTTGTGTATACATATAAAGGCACATTTTTGTACAGGAGGCACGAAAACACAAACAAAACAAAACAAAACCAGATATGCAATCTATAAAACATGAATCATATTTCCACAACAAAACCTTTCTGCTTAAAAACCAGCATTTTCTATACACATAACACCAAACCCCTAACTGTTTCTGTGACTTATGTCAATCTAGTGTGTATATCCCTGAGTCCGTCTTATGCCAAAAAAAATAATAAAATGTCTTAGCCCCATTAAGGAGACCGTGTCTACGTCTTTTTGTATTTCTATACAAGAGAAGAGAGAGAGATACTAGCATAGATGTAAAGAATGAGAGAATAGGAGAGCAACAAATAATAAGAATACAAAGATTTCAATACAAGGGTTTGAAAACAAATAGAAATGCAGAAAGGGAGATTTTACAGCAAAAATGACAGCTGGATTGGACACTATGTAAAAATGTCTGTATTCATTCCACTAATCCCCTTAGCTACTCACTAAACTATGACCCCTCCCCATACTTGACTAGGGGGTCTTACATCAACCGTGCAATCCAGTGTCGTCCGTCATTTGTTCATTAAGAACTCGGTATCACCATAACTATATACCTTTGCAACGGACTTTCTGACTTATAACAGAGAAATAAAAGATTAACTCTTAGTGACTCATACTTATCTGAAATACATAAAACGATATTTTGGAGCAAAGTATGTACATACTTCATTTTTGGATAATGATTCTCAGCCAAACAAATTATCATGAGTCACTACAGCCTAAAACAAAGTTCCAATGATCCATTGAGTAATTTTTCTATTTCTCTATCCCACCCCCTTAATCACTAAGTCTATATTTCTTTTGTCTACCCTTATCTGTGAGAAGAAAAGACAAGATAGTTATCTTTAAACAGCAAATGAAACAAACATTTTCATTCTTTATCATCGGCCAGTGATCAGGAAAAGCAAACATATCACACATAAAACAAACAAGCAATAATAACAAAGTGTACTTTTAAATCAGTCTCTTTCCAAATCTTCACACTAACACTTACCACAGTTTAAAATTTACCACGCCTGATTGTAGAACTTTAGGTATGACCTGACTTCTTGAGTTGGCTATAGTTCTTCCTCAAAACATTTACTGCTGTGAGGTGTGCAGGTGACTGTTGGAAAACCTCTGAGACTTGTGTGCACCTTCTTTGTGGGTGTTTATGTGACCCTCCTCTAGGATTGTGTTTTTCTTTTCTACAATCCTTCCTAATATGTCCTTCTTCTTTGCAATTGAAACACTTCAAAGATTTCTGTTTCTTTCGTCCCTTATAGTGGTTATTATAAATCTGAGGTTGTGAATGTAATCTTTCTAAAGCCTGGATACTCACCATAATTAGCCTATCACTCTGTGCTTTTTCCTTTTTACATATATTTTTATCATGTTCTATGGCAGCTCTCTAATTGCATTTACCATAAGACCTCTCCAATTAGGGAAAGAGGTTTGTATCCAGGTCCTTAAATCCTCCCGGATGCCGTCCATTAGTACTGCAACAGCTACCTCCCTATGATGTGGATTTTCCCTTATATCTGGTATCCCTGTGTACTTAATGATGGCCGCTAGAGCCCTAGCAAAATAGTCAGTTCAATCTCACTACCTTTTTGTTTAATAGTGAAAATTTTTCCCCATTCCACTATCACTGAAAAATATATGGCCAACTGTGTAACTATACGTCCAATATTGCCCTGATTATCATCCTCGGTTAAGGATTTATCCTCCTCCAACATACAATCCTTAATGAACTTTTGTATGTCAGTATTGAGAAGAAGACAGGCTCTAAACACCACTTGCCAATCTTTATTAGTAGACTCATGTGCATTACCTAAATGTCTAATAAATTTCTGACACTTGGCCAAATCTTTTCTAGGATCAGGGAAATCAGACAAAATTGTAAACAGTTCCGTCCTGGTCCATGGAAAATGCATTACTACATGTTTCATGGGAATTACACCATCTCTGTCCGCCTTCCTATTGGGAACTGCTGTTGTGTGGACAGGATATAGACCTACCATATCACTAAATCCTGAACTAGTGGCTGGAATTGCTGTTGCAGTACAATGAATGTGCCCCGTTCCATTAATTTCTATATTATTCTCACCAATTTCAGTCACTGCACCTGCTGGTGGAACCGTTCTCTTTCCTTGTCCGTGTACTGTTTCTTGTATGTTACTGGCATGGCTGAAATGACTGTGGGTACATTTTCTTCTTCTAAAACATTACTCTCATCATAACTTAAGACATCATACAAATTACTCATTACATTTTTAACATTTTTGGTATTGGCCATACTTACGGGCCCAACCGCATCTGGCGGCGAGGGCGCGCATGCGCTCGGTTCGCTGCGCTTTGCCGTTGTACACGCACTTTGTGCCACGCCTACTTCCGCTGATCACGCGTTCCCTTGCTACGTGTACCCTTCTTGTTGCCACAATTGTAAACAGTCAACATGTTCAATTCTCGTTTTTGTTGATTCAATCAACCGTACTTTATCTCTAACATTATTTAGTCAAACCTACATTTGGGAAAGATTTCACACACTACCGGGTCATCTTGACCCATTTGTCGCAGTATGCCGTTGCATACGCACCGTATTTATTATGCATAACATACTTTGCCGAACCAACCGGCCATTCATTAGGCAGCACACAATTGGCCATGTCTACTTGGCCCTGGACGATTTCAACAGGTACGTCCTCTCAACTCCACGCTACTGAGTACCACAAAACAATAACACGCGATTTGTGAATCAATTTAATAGGAAATATAACTGTTAGCCATAAACTGTGAATTGTCTCATAAACCAATCTTCAGGAGTTTTGCATAGCTTTTTAGTGTAAAAATGAATGGTTGATAAATACATTATAAATACAGTGGTAAAATTCAAAAAATACTTGTGTGCTATTTTCTAAATATTGCAAATCTGTATGTATTTAGCAAAATGAAAATATTAGGTATTAGGTCATAATACCACATAATTTGTATTGCTATGCAGCTGTACCCTGTAGTATACGGGATTAACATTGTACAGACTTATTTCTTTTCTTTTTTTTAAATATGTAATACAATCTACTCACTACAAGCGACAAACTAATCAGTTCTTTCCACTTAGCAAATCTTTTTTTAATGAAAGGATCCCGTTAATACCAATGTGTGCACTCAGTTCCTCTCTTCTAAAACACAATATAGAAATAAGTGATTCTATGGGCTGGGAATGTAAACTGACAGACAGCTCCACCTGAGGGTTTTCAGAAAGTATGAATTTTGGATGTAATTAACACTTGATACCCAATGATAGTCCCAGCCTGTTTTCTATTCCAACTGGTTGTTTAATACCACTCTCATAGGACTTGGAATATAACAGCTGTTTGCTTGGCTCACCTTCAGGTGCTGCACCGATGACCTTCAGCACTAGCAGCGCATATGCTAAAGTACTGTAGCGTGAGCACCAGGCTGAGAGAAAGCAATTCACTTTATGATACTATCATTTTCCTGTGATTGCAACCCAATGCCATTTATGTTAAACTTACCACTGAACTCACTTGCATATTTATAATGAAAAAACAGCAGTAGTCAAGCTTATTTCTGGCTAATAGATGCTTTTAGAAATACAACACACATTTGGATGTTAAAAGTCAATGATTATTAAGAGAGAGTCAATTTCAACAGAATGACTGGCATTTATTTGTTTTCCTATTGGACAAATCTCATCTGCCATATGTGTATGCAGTGAAGCTTGTAATAGTGTCACTGAGGAGGACTGAACATAAATCCTAGCCATCCATTGCTTTAGCAAGGCTAAGTACAAATCCCATTGTAACTAAATTGTGCTATAGGACTATAAATCATACTACCTGGGTTTATTTACTAACAAAAGGAAAAAAGTGTGAATGTGCAGTAACCTATATCAACCAATCAATAAGCTGCATACATTGTTTACTTGCACTAGATTGATCAACTCTAAATGATAAATGGTAGCTGTAGGTTATTGAACATTATTAATAAATAATCCCCAGTGATTATTTAGTGGATAGAATATTAATTAATTGGGCATTTATATATATTTTTATTTTTGCTGTCCAGAGCATAGCTCTGCTGTGCTTTCTGCATTGAAGATATTTGTATCCAAAGTATCACATACTGTTATTCACATTGGTTCCCCTAAATATCTCTCGCTCTGGGCATCCTGCGTACGCACCCACATGCGCCTCCCTCTGCTTTTCTTTTATCAGTATAACTGACGTGCTACCTCAAGCTTAGTCAGGAACATCCCTGTGTACTGTATTCTGGATGTAATAAGCATAGCATTTAAAAGGTTTGAGAGAATTCAAGAGTTCTTGAACATGTTCACATCTGCCTGTCAGACAGATGTATCAAATGTTAAATTAACACCAGGTGCATCATAATTTAAATGCATTGCAACATTATATATGCAGTCTAAACCAGCATAATTGTTTTGCATGTACCAGCATAATTGTTTTGCATGTAGTGCCAGTACTGGTCACTTGGATGACTTTTACTGCACATCAACAGAGTATTTCTTTCTAAAATCAATTCTCCATAATAAATAAATACTTAAATAAAATGGATACCCTCCCATATGAACAACCAGCACTCGTGCTGGTTGACACTAAAGGAGGGGGACAACAAGTGTAGAGTTTCCCTACAAAAGTGACATGTGTTAATGTGAAACCAATCCCAGCCCAGTCAGTATGGGTGAAATTCTCTAAGGGAATCGGTCCCACAAAATGTGTGCCCACCTAGGACAAACCAGCCTGTTACTGAATAGATCCTTAGATGCTGGATTCCAGGAAACTATGTAAAGTGTTAAAATTATTAAATACATCTGTAAAACAACAAGTTCCACTGAGCTCTGGCAGCCATTGACTGGGCTGGCGCATACACAGTGAAGCCAAGTTTGGGCTTTCAGTTCTGAAACTGAAAACCTAAACAGTTTCACTGCTCATCCACCGGACCCTGTGCATGCTCAGCAGAATCTACAATACAACATAGTACAATATTACATTATATTATCTACCAAAGAGTAGTGTAAAGTTATGCATATAATGCATTTTCTATACATACTGTGTGTGATAGCTAAATTATATTGCGCTTAATGCAGCCAGATAAGCCTTATGCATCTATCCAAATGTAGTGTTATGTTATGCCTATCATGCATATTTGTTCCGGAAGCACAATAAAATGGCCTTATCTGTGTGGAGTTTGTATATTCATTCCGTGTTTGCGTGGGTTTCCTCCGGGTGCTCTGGTTTCCTTCTACACTCCAAAATGCATACTAGTAGGTTAATTGACTGCTATTTAGCTTGCAGTTCTTATTTGGTTGAATTTTCTCACACACCCAGTTTTTGCAGCTAGCTATTATGATGTAAATTGAATAAATTATTCATCTTGAAAGTAATTAATATGGCTTTTATGTATCCTAAGTAAATGACATGGGGGAAGGTTTCAAACAGTTTGGAAGGCTCCTGAAAACACTTATATACATACAGGGCCTGATTTAGAGTTACAGTACAGTTAATTGTAGAAGTGTGCATCAACACACGGTCTTTCATGTGTATTTTGAGTTGAAGAGGGATGCAAAATAGGAGGAGGTTTCAGGAATCAAAGTGGAAGATGATGAGAGAATGAATGTGAGTTTAGGTAGCAGCTTGGCAAGAAAAGGACTTATTTGCCAATGTTTCCAAGGTGGAGGCAACAGGACTAGGAGAAAAACTGGGTGTGAGGAATCCAACATGTGCAAAACATGAACTTCCCTTTTCATACAAACATTTGAATGTCACTACTATAATGTGTAGCAAAGAGGCCTATTTGCCACACCTCTCCTGCATAGAGACAGGTGAGGTCCCAACTAGCATGCAGGGGAAAGCTGCATACGGGCTTAAAATCGTGCTCGGTCAAACTACTAGTCTAGACACACACACACAAGTGGTCTAATGGGGTAATTAGACCAAAGGGAGGAGACTTGTGTATATAAACCGGAATTGCACATTTGTGTTGGTGACCGATGCTGGAAGCGCTGGTCGATGTCTAGAGAGCTGGTCCCTCCCAACTATTGCTTACTGGTATCTTCCTGACAATACTACATGCTGTTATCGTGAAGTGAACAATAAAGCACCATGTGAGTTGAAGATAGAAGTTGTTCGGGTATGAATCACCTAAGGGTGTCAGTTTTGCAAGGTGTCAGAAGTTCTACAAATGTAATCATGTAAATAGAATCAAATGTATTGCATAACCCCCATCTGTGTATCTTGTCTTATGGTCATTATTAAGACATTAAGACAACCCTCTTGGTTGGAGTGCATTGCTCAACATAGAAGAAATATCAAAGCAAGTCAATTCCTATTAAATTACACTTGATCTCTACTTAAAATCCTGCATGCATACATTTCTTAGGGCTTAGAGATAAAGGATAAACTAGCATATATATGTTAGAAACATATAGATTATCTTTAGCTCATAATTTGATGTTTTAAATATTGGGCCACCCAGTATGGTGGCTCCACAATAGAAAAATTGGGACCTGAGTCATGTTTGGACGCAAACTCCTTGCAACTTGCATTTAAAAAATGAGTTTGGAACTTGAGCATAGTTCTGACGGTATTGAAATCCAAATGGATCTCAAGATACATTTCCATTTGAGTCTCCGTATAAGTATGCTCTGTCTAAACAGTACTTTCCATATATAGACAGACAGAACAGAGTGAAGGATATGCACAAGCATATTTTATAAAACAAATTAACAATACTTAATACTATAATCATTATTAAAAATATTTAAACATTTTATTCTTTTTTTTAAACAGTAAACACATAAATCAGGATGTTCCTAATGTGTACTGTGCATACAATGCACTTAAATACAAATGTTCTTTGCTATCTATTAGCATGCATACATGTAGTCACTATTAGTTGGCACAAAGTTTTGTCATGAAATGGCTAAAAACCACGTATTTAAGAGAAACATGGGACTTGAGTTGGTTGAACCTGTCTTGGCACGACCTTACTGTACATTGCCTACGTTCATCCGCCCCTTTCTTCCCCTGTTCTGCCCTTCAGTAAGGATATCCTTACAAAGAACTAAGGATAAAATAGGGTTTAGGGTTCCCATGGGTTAAAAAATGGGCAGACTAGATGGGCCAAGCCATTATTATTAGCCGTCAAATTCTATGTTTCGATGTTCTCTTGCCAACTCAAACTGAATCTTTCAAAAAGTGAGCTAATTATATTCCCACCAGTCAACCTGACATTTCTATTTCTGTTGACTACACAGCAATAAACCTTCAAGCTCGCTGCCCAAGTGTCATCATTTACTCAGAACTGTTGTTTGTTCCTGTAATCCTGTTACGTACATCTAAGAAACATTTCCTGTATATGCATGTATCTCACACAAGACACTTCACTAACTTTAATTCATGCACTCATTATGTACAGCATAAATTATTGCAATTCCGTCCTTACTATTCTTCCCCTAACAAAACTTTCCCTCCTATAATATATTTTGAATGCAGCTTCCAGACCTTGAAAAAAATGTTCTTCTACTGCTGCATTGATTGCCTGTTGTTTGCCGAATCCAATGTAAAATACTTTTTCTAATATAGAAGGCCATAAACAGAAATATGCCAACATTCATCTCTTCACTTGTTACAACGGATTGGTGAATATGAAGGCACTATATAAATACATGTTAATTAATGAATAAATAAATAAATAGAATAAAATATGCTTTTAGTTGTATCTCTTGTGTGTGCTGGAGGGCTGGTGCAGTGATACACAATGACGATGATTATAAGCAACACTAAGTAGCTGCTTCTGATTGGCTGATTGCTTATTGACCCCTACAGCTGATAGTACTTCATTCATAGGCAAGGCTATATTGCATGAAGTCACAACAATCTATTACCATTATTTCCATTTGGATTACTGCAGGAAAGAACAGTCTCATTGAGTTTTAAAGGGGAAAATCAAATAATGTTTATATTTAATTTATTTTGTATTTTATTTGTGTTTGTATTTAATTACATTTTATATGGAACTTGGGTATATGACATTTTTTTATATTATCTTATATGCAAATAGAGTAATGTGACTTTAGCATTTACTATTACATTGTCAAGCCACATTTCTGTGCTCGGTACATTTTCTTTGTGCCATCTCTGCTCTGTCATGAGGCAGAAGTATACACACTTGTTACAACTGTCGGACAACTGGTGCAAATGCTGCTGTTTTTGAGCGGGATGACTCATGTGATGATTCTGATTCAAGATATACACATAAATATACTTTTATTTTGTGTGTTTTTCTTAGATACCTTCTAAATGCATATGCTCCCACCGCTAAATTAGCAAAATTATTTAAAGATGGAATTGCCACCTAATCCAAGCATAGGGTCCGATTTATCAAAAAGTGATAGGGCATGTTTTGGCTCCACCTTATATTATGGGATAACTTTGTTGACAAGTATTTTTCGCATGGGGGTGCCTATTTATCAAGTACTGTGGTTGTACGTGTGCCACTGCAATGCCTGTTCGGTTAATGCCACTTTTTTTTTACTAAATACAGTAAATACATTATTTTACTTCAAATAATTAGGGGTAATGCTCTGCTCCACAGTATATAAACACCAGGCTTCCAGTTCTACACATTGAAATAGGCTTCTGCATATGCTCAGTGCAGCAGAATGATAAGTAACTTTTATCACTCTGGATTGCTTTCACTGGGGCAGCTGAGTATCACTTGGTGCCCGGTGAATCTGGGCAAAATGGAATTTTTATCCTTGTTGTAAGTGGTGATAATAAAATACACTTACCACCACAAAAAAGGGTAATTTTAATAAATCATACTTGCCAACTCTCCTGGAATGTCCGGGAGACTCCAGGATTCCGGGTAGGTCTCCCGCACTCCCAGGAGAGTATGGCAGCCTCCCGCATCTACCCACTTCCTAGTGAAGTGGGAAGAATTGGATCCAAAATGGCACAATTCTCATAACATAACATAACATCATTTGTACCAAAAGTATACAACATAGTTTTGACTAATGTACTGCTTTGTTGAGAATTCTTCTTTTTCTCTACTTTTGAAATAAAGTCTCAAATCTTCCCCCATGTTTCTTAAAGATATATGGAATCCAGCAATTGAAATATTTGCTCTATACTTATTGTGCCTCATTTACAGTTGCATTTGTGCTATGTGAAGATGCTCCTTGGTTTCAAAATTAATGTGCACAACTTGTTTCCATATCTTGTACTTGTAGCCCCTTGTGTTTAGAGAGACGGATCAGAGGTGTCAATGTTCAAGTGCTGCAGACTGCTGCAGTGGGGCAATGCTGCTGCGAAATCTCTCCTTAACCAATATCAAATACTGTAAAAGAAATCTTGGTAAAAACTATGTTTTGTTTATCTGACAGTGTATGTTTAGTTGAGTTTTTTCGAGTATGCTTCAATAATTCAAGAGTAATTAAAATGTCTCGGCATTCCACAGTTGCAGGCTGTAAGATATCACTCAACTTTTTCCTCTTTCAGTGAGGCATATATATATATATATATATATATATATATATAAAAAATATATATATATATATATATATATATATATATATATGCATGCAGGAAGATGTAATTGTTTACCTTCTAAACCTGTATGAGTATAATTTTACTACATTTCTGGATATCACTCTAAAAGGACTTTTTGCTAGTAATTTAACTTGTGATAGAGAGGCAGGATTCCAACTGGGTCATTTAGTTGTATTGCAGGTGTGTGTAATGATTTTTTTTTTTTGGGTGAGACACTGTGGACCTCATTTAGAGTCGGACGCAAAGTCTGTTTTAGGCGCAAGTGTCCAAGATGCAGGCAGATTTGGTGCTTTCTGCACATGCATGATAGTGTTTTTTTGCACTTGATAGTGCATAATTGTCTGTTGTTATTTTATGCATTTTCCCTATTCCCATAGATAAAGGGAGTCAAGACTTATATGTTTTCCTTTGCAGGGGTGTGCAATTTGTTTACGCCAAACTTTTTCAAGGATTCATTCAACTGTTTTTCTCTGTCTCCCAAAGGTGGTTCAACTTTGATTCTGTATGTTTATATATAACCTTCTCATTTGTTTGCCTAATTGTGAAACTTTTTTTGCCGATACTCAAGAAGTGCTCACATAACTTGCACACAATAGTCACCATGGGGTAAATGTATCAAGCTGCAATTTTGCATTTCCAGCGATTTTCTCGGGCGAGTTTAAAATCGCCGTTTTATTACCCTGCTATTTGATGTAAAATTGCCAGAGAAGTGTTTCTTTCAAAATCACCATTCTTAAAATTGCTACAAATCGTAGTCCCAACTTTTTGCCACTCTAGCTATACAAATCGGCAAATGTATGAATCTGCGATTTTGCATACTTGCCCGAGTTTGAAATTCAAAATGACAAAATACAATATGCTGCTTTCTATAGTGGAGATTGGCAAGCGCATCACTGTTACACTGCAGGGCAATGTTAATATAACAGGAGGCACAATGGAAGTTTTAATAAAGCATGTTTTTTGTTATAGAGGGGCAAAAGCCATTAAGAATTTTCTTACAGGGGTCAATTTATTGTAAGAATAAATTAGTGGCCCAAATTTAAATTTAGATTATATGTAAGGGTTTTATTTTTTATTGCATTAGCTTACTATTTCATCAGCAGTGGGCCAATAATTATATTTGTCTGATGTGGCAACAATATTTCAAGATGGGTCACCATTTATACTACATTTCTGTTGCACTACAAGACACTGCATTTTGTAGGTGTAAATAGCATACGCATCAGTCATTGGTCTATGCAGGCTATTGAGAACTATAAATAGGGACCCAAATGCCTATTACTTTGAGGGTGCTAGAAAATGGTAGGAAAAGTCTTGGGTGTTTTAGGAGCAACATCTGATTTTGGAGTCAGCACCGACAGGGAGAGAGGAACATCCCAGCACCAGGCTCCTCTTAGGCTACATTTGCAATCATCTACATGTATTTATGTTTAATTGTAAGTGAATCTGGATATGGGTGTCAATCATGACACCTCTGGTTTTTAAGTAAGTGTAATTGTTGTGTAACTAGCAGTAACCTTTTTAAAATTATTAACTATTCTTGTTAAACCACCATTTTTATCAACATCATATGCACAGGGTTTTTGGGAAAACACAAATAACCTAAATGTATGAGTATATGTATGTTTGTTGAAATATCCATGTAGGCATTATTGAATCATAAAAAAATAGTAAGTGTACCCAGATTACCCAAATAAATAACACAAGTGTGCATAAAAAAAATGATTAACTAGCTAAATGTAAATAAACAGAAATAACACAGTCTGTGTTTGTAAATCAAAACAGGCACTTTGCCATAAATCCAAGTCATCTACATGTTTTTCTTTTTTTTTCTTTGATGCCTGCTCTGGAGACCTACCCCGGCTGGTGGATGGCCGTCTTCACCCCTGATCCTCCCACTGCTATGCACAGGAATAGCGGGTAATGAAGTTCTTGGGGTTGTGGTCTGGCTGCTATCACCTGAAGATGTGGGGACCATTAAATGTGCCATTATTTGGCCACAAATAGTATTTAAATTAGAGGACAGCTCAAGGACTGGTTCAGTTAGATTTTTGATTCCAGTGTTCATGTGAATCAAGGAAGTGTCTATGCGATCCATTGTAGTACATAACCTAATTTGCTTTCCCTGTATACTACGCAAATATCTATATCCTTTGGTAAGATGTTTGAAGATGGTAGCCATAATGCCAAGGAGGAGAATTCCGACAAAAGACATTTAGACACTAAAATTCTGATAGCTGTTATAGCGACATGTAACAAAAGTAGACATTTGCAAGAGGACTAAATGCCGGAACTTTAATTCTCGTCACTTAAGTTTCCGACAGTGAGATTGCTGGTCTAAAGGGGGTGATGCCACCACCCAGCTCTATGATAAGATATAACTGTTAACAGAAAACCTAAAATAAAAAGCGTAGGGATCTATCTTATAAACACTATTTACTGTAGCATTGGCAAAGTTAATAGTGTTTATAAAAAACACCCCTATACATTTTATTTTAGGTTGTCTAAAGCAGTAGCAACAGCTGCATTGCTAATTGAAAAATCTGCAGTTATTGGCCATGGACTACAATTGTTTTTGTATGTTCCACATGTAGTAGAAGCTTTGCTAACTTGTACACAGCTACAATAGCTTACAGACACAAAACATTTCTACTGCCAGGCTTACAAAATTGGAGCTTAATTTACTGGTTCCATCTAATATCATCTTGCAAAAATGTACAGTCCTTAATCCTGCCACACTCCTGCCCATCCCTGGAGATGATGAGAGTTTTCACTCTCAGAGGGCGAAGGTGGGGAGTATACATCATCATTGTTTAAAGGCCAAATCATGTTGACAGCCTATTGGATGAACCTTATCCTACTCTGTATATTGATGGAAGTTGCAACAGATCTGGCCAAGGTGTTTTACAGTCAGGATATGCAGTAATCACTGACAATGAGGTAATGGAAGCTAAGTCATTACCACCTATACACTCAGAACGGACAGTAGAAATTATAGTACTCATTAGAGCCTGCCAACTTGCTAAAAGCTAAACTGTAAATATATATGTAACGTCTCCTTTCCTCGGCTAGGGGACGTTACAATGTTCCACAACATCTATCAAGCACATACCACAAACACGGATGTGATGTCCAAAGGTAATGACAGAGCTAACAAAGTAGCAAATTCAGCAGCAGAAATAGGGTTAAAAGAGCAAATGTGTGAAATAATGACTGTTACTGTAATTCCTGATGAGTAAATGTTAATATCTATGCAAAAAGTTTTTTCTCCGTAGGAGGTCTCCAGTTGGTAGCAGGGAGGAGGTGAATCAGATCCCACAGGTTTGTGATGCAGTAATGATGGTAAACCTGTTTCCTCAACAAGTTTGTACTCTGTTCTGGCACAGCTTAGTCATAATTTAAAACACTTATTAAAGACTGCTATAGCTTAATTGATTAAGGCCTATTGGTATGGTCCAGGATTCTTTACACTAGGTAGAAAATTATGTGCTAGCTTTTTCACCTGTTTACAGGCAAATCCTGGATGCACTGTTCCCACAGAACCATCACACCTCCCAGCTACATAGTGTGGAAGTCAAATAATTGGATGGAGTAAACTAGAATGATTAATATTTGTTTTCCGTGCGGTTGCTATTAGTACGCCATGTGTAATGATGCAATCGCATGGATTAATAACACACACATTTACATTCGTACTTACACTTGCAAATAGCACACATTTATTAAGGTTCCAATCTATATTTATTTATTAGTAAAATGTATTAGAGATTATTTATACATAGATAAAACTATAGTAAAGGTATTTATGGTTCAGGTCCTCTAAAAGGTAAAGAATTTGACCTCATATTAAAGCTTATTTCACCAGCATTAATCCGGTTTTGACAGAGTAGCGATCGCATCTAGTGGTCACAAGTTATGAGCAATATGAGATTAATACTCAAAAGTACTTTGTTTATGGGTCAGTTTAAGCTGGTTATTTGGCGGGAAGAGACATAGGCAACAGTTGGATTAAGTTGCCTCCCACCCCCACCCTTGGAAAAGATCAAATGAACAGACCTATGACCAGCAGACAACTGGAACATTGTTAACCCTGGGTTAATAAAGACCTCTCTTGGTGTTATCTGTGTGTATTTGTGACATCATCAATGTTTTTGTTAACTGAATCTGCATATAAGCTCCCTGGTCCAGTGTCTTTTCTCTCATGACTGTATCTGAACCTGAGCCCAGGACACACTTTGCGAAAATATAATGTATATACTTATATAGGGTCTATACTTTCCTGTTTATTGTTATATATTTTATGCTTCAGCAAGGCTTACTGTAAATCCTGCTATATTTTGCTATTAAATCTATTTGTGCGTTGGAATTCACTCAATACAATAATCATATTGGACAATATTTATTGGTAGCGACTAAACGAACATAACAAGAGGGACCCTTCCAGGTAATCCAGACTGATTTTATGGAACTCTCACTGATAAGAAGGTTGCAATATGTATTGATTTGCGTGGATTTATTTTCTGGATGGGTGGAGACATGGCCCATGGGCACAGCCCCAGCAAACATATCTTCAAAGAAGATAGTTCACGAATTTGTATATAGGCACAGGTTACCACAAGTGATACCCTCAAACCAGGATACACATTTCACTGGTAAAGTGTTTAAAGTAATGTGTGATTTGATGATTATAAAGCAACAGTTACAGAGCATGAGGATCACACCCAGATGACCATTGTATATTTCGTCTTATGAAACTGTTTTTGGGAAGTTCCCTAATGTTGCAATGGGCCCTTTACCAAATTGACCTACAGGAAATTACAGTTAAATACTTGGCTCAAGTGGGCAGACAAATAAGGCAGATCCATGATGCACTGCTTTCTATTCATCTGTCATGATCTAAATCCAAGTGACCGTGTGATGATAAAGGTGTTCGTAAGAAAAGGAGGACTGTCTGATCAGTAGGTAGGTCCTTTCCCAGGTCACCTGGCATCTTAAAGTTTGGTCAAGGTGGGAGAGGTCAACGTGGACACACGCCTCACACTGCAAGAAGGTAACCTCTTCCCCTACACTGCTGGAAAAAGAACACATCTTTGCAGACACTTTCCCCAGTCTTTTTGCAATAATTACTCCAGGTACACCAGTTTAGACGGGCATAATAAACCCCAGCCTTGCGTTGCATTAGTCAGTACCAGGTAACACTGGGGGGAACCAAAATGTCCCTGTTGTGAAGAAAAAGTTAGACAAAGAACCTGACAATGAATTTGTCAAAATCCGGATAAAGGATTTTGGGCAATCGCAGTACCCAAAACCATCTTTGTTGGAGGAACCATCTTTATTTTGAATTCATATTGACTGTTTCATATCTCTTGTAAAACAAGTAATATGACAGACCCTCATTTAAAAATGGGAAAATGAGCCTGAGGAGAAACTTATTGCTACGCACATGCATAATTACTGCTCAGGTTACCAATGAAGCAAATCGTGAGCATGTTCACATATAACTCTCAAAGGAGGAAATACACATTTGTATGCAGTACCAGTCTCACGGTCTGAGGTAACAGAGCAGCGGGACACTAGAAACAAAGCCTGCCTTCAGTTTAAGCATACTTTAGCTATATATCTCCCTCAGAGTCAGTATTTGAGATTGGCAGGTGTGTTTGGTAACCCAGATATCTGTATATCAGTTCAGAGCCCAGTGGGTAAGAAAATATATTACACGATGTATTACACAAAATTAAAGGTCATTTAATTTAGGTTAAAAAATAAGGAAGTAGGAGATTCTGATTGTAGCAATGCTAATATATTAGTAATTTTACCACAGCAAAGTGACACAAAGAAAGACATCTTACATAATGTAAATATGACTTGCCCCGAACCCCAGTGTAACTCCACTTGCAAAATTGAATATTTCATATAGTACAAAGCGCTGGGGCTTATGGAACTTGTTTCCTCTGCGAGTTATCCCTACAATAGTGATAGTTTACCAGAAGTACCTAAGGTACAGAAAAGAGGGCTAGAATATAAAAACAAAATTAAACAATTCTGGTATTCACTTTTTTCCTCAAGTAGGAGTTGGGATATTGTCAGGTACACTGCAACAATAGTCAGAAATTTTAAAGAATCACTTTCCATCATAAATAAAGAACTGGCTCAAACAAGGAAAGTGTCCTGTCACTCACCGTACTGTGAGTGCCTCTTCCCGGACATTTAGGAACCGTGGTCGTCCTCCATCCTGAGGGTCTGCGCATGCGCAGCCCTTTCCTATACTTCTGTGTATGTCCCTTTAACTCAATTGGCAGATCAGGCAACACTCCCTATATTAAGCACCTGTGGTCAACACCACGTTGCCTGATCTTGGAGTCTCATTCCCTATGAGTCTCTGAAGGTGTTCCTGTATTCCTCGTGTTTTCAGCGCTGCTGATTCCTGTGGTTTCCAAACCACTTCTACCTCTGTGGTTTCCAAACCACTTCTACTACTGTGGTTCCCATACCACTTCTACCATCAACTGTATCATCGTGACTGTTTGCTGATTCCTATCCGCTGCCTCCGTGCACTACAGTCTTCCAAACCACTTCAACGCTATTACATATCATTGTGACTGTTTGCTGATTCCTATCCGCTGCCTCCGTGCACTACAGCCTCCAGCCTGCAACTCGCCTGTGTTCATCATTGTGACTGTTAGCTGATTTCTATCCGCTGCCTCCGTGCACTACAGCCTCCAGCTTGCAACTCGCCTGTGTTCATCATTGTGACTGTTAGCTGATTCCTATCCGCTGTCTCTGTGCACTACAGCCTCCAGCTTGCAACTCGCCTGTGTTCATCATCGTGACAAGTTAGCTGATTCCTATCCGCTGCCCCTGTGCACTGCAGTCTCTTCTCAGCTCTCCTGTGTTTCCTCGAGACTCCTGCTCTCATTGCCATCCGCTACTCTCCGTGATCAACAGCTCCTGGTCTACTCTGCTCTCCCGTGTTCCATCGCTACTGACACCTATTGGTTGCTACTGGTTACCTCCGTGTACCGCAGAGTCCTGCTGCTGCTGACCGCACTATCACCCATCTACTGCTGATCCGCTCTCCACGCCTTCACGTGTCCCGCTGGTCTCTACCCTCCTGTCAGCATTGGATTTATATCTCATCAACTACTCCTCTGCTGGATCAGCTCCATTCTCCTGGGTCCTCCATGAGTCCAGTTCCACGTGTTACTGATTCCTGTGGATTCGTGTCCCTGTTGGTCTACTCACCTGTGCGCTGCACCTACTAGACCGCTGCCTCATCCATCCTGGGACTTCTCACCCAGCCGGCCTCTGGCCGCTCAGGTATCGCTGCACTCCTATCGGACTGCCTGCTTCTGAACCACGGTATGCATACTTCTCATTGACTGTGCTGGTGTATTGCATATCTTGCTGGACTGTGTTGGTTCTCCTCTGGAGTCTGCTATCCGCTGAGTCTATTGCCATCATTGACTGTGTTAACTTGTGCTGGACTACTTCAAGAGACTTTCTATATTTGCAGAGCTGTTCAGTCATTTATATATATATTGTGCATGTTACTGTGGATTGTGTATAAGGTGCCTGTGTATATCCTGTGTTGCAGCCTCTTCCCGTGCACCTCCCCACATATATATTCAGTGGTACAACTTGCTAGTAGCAGACCACTGATCCCTGTTTCCAGTATCACCTGTTCCAGTATCCTCTCACACAGCAGTGGTACAACTTGCTATCGCAGACCACTGACTCCCCGGATACCTCCACTTGGATTCCATTCCTTCACTCTGACAGCGGTACAACTTGCTATCCGCAGACCGCTGACTCTCTCACCTCCTCGTTTCTGTTGGACATTCCTCCTCACTATAGCAGTGGTACAACTTGCTATCGCAGACCACTGACTACCTTCACGTGTCCTTGTCCATACAGTTCCTCGTGTACTACTACCTCCATATTACCAGTGTTGCTAGTCATAGACTTTCCTGAGCATCTCATCATCCACCATCTTCTGTTCCGTGATCACCCAGCTATCAGAGTACCCTACTACCATCTACATTGCTCTGGTAAGCCTACCACCTGGTGATCCCTGGGTAAAGACTCCTAGTGCCCGTGACAGTAAGATCAGGCCATGACAGACCCAGATACGGAACCTACCGCCAAAGAGATGCTGCAGCATCTGGTCAGCCGTGTGGAGCAACAGGATGCCCGCCAACAGCTGTTACTTCAGTGTTATCAATCGTTAACCTCCCAAGGAACATCTGGACAGACTGTGACAGCTGCTACTGAGGCTCCTGTGCTTTCCTCCGTTTCCCCAGTGCCATCCCAGGTGTCTACAGCTTCTACGCTTCACCTGCCTACTCCGTCAAAGTACGATGGGGACCCCAAAACTTGTAGGGGTTTCCTTAACCAATGTTCAGTCCATTTTGAGCTCCAACCTCAAAATTTTTCTACCCATCGTTCCAGAGTGGCCTATCTTATCTCTTTGTTTTCTGGACAAGCCCTGGCTTGGGCCTCCCCTCTGTGGGAAAGAAACGACCCAATATTGCAAGATAGTGCCAAATTCATTTCTACATTCCGAAGTGTGTTCGATGGACCAGGTCGCGTGACCTCCGCTGCTTCCAGCATCCTCCGTCTGCGACAAGGATCTCATACAGTAGGACAGTACGTCATTCAATTTAGGATCTTAGCCTCTGAACTTCAGTGGAACACTGAAGCCCTAGTTGCCGCCTTCTGGCAGGGGCTCTCCGATAAAATTAAAGATGCACTGACTACCCAGGAGCTTCCTTCGTCACTTGAAGATCTGATCTCTCTTTGCCATCGTGTTGATATGAGATTTCGTGAAAGAGAGGCTGAGAAAACAACTTCTGCTAAAGCACCTCTTCGTTCTAACCCTCAATTTCGTCCAATTTCACCCTCTGTGATTCCCATGGAGATAGGACGTTCCAAATTATCTTCAGAGGAAAGGAAACGAAGAGTAAAGAATAGACTCTGTATCTATTGTGCTGATTCCACTCATATGCTCAGCTCTTGCTCTAAGAGATCGGGAAATGCCAGGCCCTAACTAGTTCTGGAGAGGTGAAGTTAGGGTCCCTGGAGTCCTCTCCATCTTCTATGAAATCTAAAGTCTGCGCCTTTGATGTTACAATTTCCTGCGCTACCAAAACCTTTGAGTCACAGGCATTGATTGATTCCGGAGCAGCAGGAAATTTTATTTCCAAATCATTGGTAAATCAATGGTCCCTACCAGTGATTACCTTAAAAACACCCATTACTGTGACGGCTATAGATGGATCACGTCTCATCAACGGTCTCATCACCCAGAGTACGTCTCCAGTAACCCTTCTGATTGGTGCCCTGCATCATGAAGAAATATCGTTTTTAATCCTTCCTGTTACGACTAGTCCAATTGTCTTAGGCCTTCCATGGCTTCAGCGTCACTCTCCCCAGATTGACTGGCGTACCCCTCAAGTCACGTCTTGGGGGTCTGAATGTCACCATCGTTGCCTTTCCCAAGTCATTCCTCTCAAAGTACAGCAATCTTCCATCTCATCTACCTCACCGGGACTCCCTCCTCAATATGCTTCATTTACTGATGTTTTTGATAAAGCTCAGTCTGAACGTCTTCCTCCTCATCGTTCTTGGGATTGTCCGATCGATCTTCTACCTGGCAAGACTCCCCCCAGGGGCCGGGTCTATCCACTCTCGTTACCTGAAACTCAAGCTACATCTGAGTATATACAGGAGAACCTCCAGCGTGGGTTTATTCGACCTTCCATCTCTCCCGCTGGAGCTGGGTTCTTCTTCGTTAAAAAGAAGGATGGATCTTTACGCCCTTGCATAGATTTTCGTGGACTCAATGCCATTACTATCAAGAATCGGTATCCCATTCCGCTGATCACTGAGCTATTCGATCGCATCAAGGGAGCCCGTATCTTTACTAAGTTGGATCTTCGTGGTGCCTACAATTTAATCAGAATCCGGTCCGGTGACGAATGGAAGACAGCGTTTAACACCAGAGACGGGCATTACGAATATCTGGTAATGCCTTTCGGGCTGTGTAATGCCCCCGCTGTTTTTCAGGGTTTCATCAATGAGATCTTCCGGGACTTATTATATGTATGTGTCGTCGTCTACCTGGACGACATATTGATCTTTTCACAGGACCTGCCTTCTCACCACCAACATGTGGCAGAAGTCCTTTCCAGGCTACGGAAAAATTCATTGTTTTGTAAATTAGAAAAATGTTCATTCGAATTACCCCAGATTCCATTCTTGGGGTATATAGTTTCCGGAGTTGGCCTGAAGATGGATCCAGACAAGGTGAATGCTGTACTACATTGGCCCCAGCCAACTACTCTTCGTGCTATCCAGCGTTTTTTAGGTTTTGCCAATTACTATAGACGCTTCATTCAAGACTTTTCTTCCATTGCATCTCCTATTGTGGCCCTGACTAGGAAGGGGGCTAATCCTAAGCAATGGTCACCTGAGGCTCTTCAAGCCTTTCAAACACTAAAAGAGTCCTTCTCTTCGGCTCCAATCCTTCGACAGCCTGATGTGACACTCCCCTTCTTCCTGGAAGTAGATGCCTCTAATGTGGGCTTAGGAACTATTCTCTCTCAACGCTCGGAACAGCAAAAATTCCATCCTTGTGCCTTCTATTCTCGGGGTCTCCTGCCCGCAGAGAAGAATTATACTATCGGGGACAAGGAGTTACTAGCTATCAAAGCTGCATTAGAGGAATGGAGATACTTATTGGAGGGAGCTCGCCATCCGGTGACGATCTTTACGGATCATAAGAACTTGTCATATCTCCAGTCTGCCCAATGCTTGAACCCTCGTCAAGCAAGATGGTCTCTTTTCTTTTCCCGTTTTGAATTAATAATAACCTTCAAACCAGCTGCCAAGAACAAAAAAGCTGACGCTTTATCTAGAGCGTTTGTTACGTCCTCTGATATAGAAGAGGTTTCCAACCATACCATTCTAGACCCCAAATGTATCTCACTGGCTGCTTCATCCACCAAAACGCTACCATTTGGGAAGACCCTCGTGCCTTCTACTCTAAGGAGGAAAATCCTTTCGTGGTTCCATGCCTCTCGTTTTTCTGGACACGCCGGTGAACACAAGACCTTTGAGATCCTTTCTCGAAGTTACTGGTGGCCCTCAATGAGGAGAGACGTCAAAGAGTTCATTGCTTCCTGTGAGCTATGTTCCCAGTTCAAATCCTCCCGCAGAACTCCAGCAGGGTTGCTGCGACCACTACCCGTTCCGTCCAAACCGTGGACCCATATTAGTATGGATTTCGTTACTGACTTACCACCTAGTAAGAATCATAACACTATTTGGGTGGTGGTGGACAGATTTTCGAAGATGGCTCATTTCATTCCTCTATCTGGTTTGCCTTCCTCGTCTACTCTGGCTGAACATTTCATTAAAGAGATCTTCCGTATCCATGGATGTCCTTCTGAGATTGTGTCGGATAGAGGAGTACAATTCGTTTCCAGATTCTGGCGAGCCCTTTGTAAAACCTTGGGCATACGATTAGCACTCTCATCTTCTTACCATCCGCAATCTAACGGACAAACTGAACGTGTCAATCAAGATCTTGAGACTTTTATAAGGATGTTCTCTTCAGCCAATCAAGACAACTGGGTAGAGTTGCTTCCTTGGGCTGAATTCGCCCATAACAACATGTACCATGAGTCATCATCCAAAACTCCATTTTTTGTGGTCTACGGTCACCATCCGTCTTTTCCGGAATTTCCTGCCCTCCCGCCCACCCAAGTTCCTGCGGTGGAGACTGCTTGTCAGACCTTTAAAAATATCTGGTCTCAGGTCAAAACCTGTTTAAAGAAGACATCTATCAAATATAAATCTTTCGCAGATAAAAAGAGGCGGGCTATTCCACCACTAAAAATTGGAGATCGTGTCTGGTTATCTACTAAAAACATTCGTTTGAAGGTTCCATCTATGAAATTCGCCCCTCGTTTTATTGGTCCATATAGGATCATTCAAGTAATCAATCCAGTATGTGTGAAACTTCTTCTTCCTAAGAATCTTCTGATTTCTAATGCCTTCCATGTGTCTTTACTCAAACCTCTTATTATCAACCGTTTCTCAAATCCTCCCTCAGCTCCGCAGCCAGTTCAAGTTCATCAGGAGGAGGATTTTGAGATTACTGAGGTACTAGACGCAAAAATTTCGCGAGGAGTCCTCCGTTTCCTCGTTCATTGGAAGGGCTTTGGTCCTGAGGAGCGCTCTTGGATCAAAGCTGAAGATCTTAATGCTCCTGCCCTTTTGAAGAAGTTCTACTCCAAAAATCCGGACAAGCCCGGTTCCAGGCGTTCTGTGCCCACCTTTAAAAGGGGGGGTACTGTCACTCACCGTACTGTGAGTGCCTCTTCCCGGACATTTAGGAACCGTGGTCGTCCTCCATCCTGAGGGTCTGCGCATGCGCAGCCCTTTCCTATACTTCTGTGTATGTCCCTTTAACTCAATTGGCAGATCAGGCAACACTCCCTATATTAAGCACCTGTGGTCAACACCACGTTGCCTGATCTTGGAGTCTCATTCCCTATGAGTCTCTGAAGGTGTTCCTGTATTCCTCGTGTTTTCAGCGCTGCTGATTCCTGTGGTTTCCAAACCACTTCTACCTCTGTGGTTTCCAAACCACTTCTACTACTGTGGTTCCCATACCACTTCTACCATCAACTGTATCATCGTGACTGTTTGCTGATTCCTATCCGCTGCCTCCGTGCACTACAGTCTTCCAAACCACTTCAACGCTATTACATATCATTGTGACTGTTTGCTGATTCCTATCCGCTGCCTCCGTGCACTACAGCCTCCAGCCTGCAACTCGCCTGTGTTCATCATCGTGACTGTTAGCTGATTTCTATCCGCTGCCTCCGTGCACTACAGCCTCCAGCTTGCAACTCGCCTGTGTTCATCATTGTGACTGTTAGCTGATTCCTATCCGCTGTCTCTGTGCACTACAGCCTCCAGCTTGCAACTCGCCTGTGTTCATCATCGTGACAAGTTAGCTGATTCCTATCCGCTGCCCCTGTGCACTGCAGTCTCTTCTCAGCTCTCCTGTGTTTCCTCGAGACTCCTGCTCTCATTGCCATCCGCTACTCTCCGTGATCAACAGCTCCTGGTCTACTCTGCTCTCCCGTGTTCCATCGCTACTGACACCTATTGGTTGCTACTGGTTACCTCCGTGTACCGCAGAGTCCTGCTGCTGCTGACCGCACTATCACCCATCTACTGCTGATCCGCTCTCCACGCCTTCACGTGTCCCGCTGGTCTCTACCCTCCTGTCAGCATTGGATTTATATCTCATCAACTACTCCTCTGCTGGATCAGCTCCATTCTCCTGGGTCCTCCATGAGTCCAGTTCCACGTGTTACTGATTCCTGTGGATTCGTGTCCCTGTTGGTCTACTCACCTGTGCGCTGCACCTACTAGACCGCTGCCTCATCCATCCTGGGACTTCTCACCCAGCCGGCCTCTGGCCACTCAGGTATCGCTGCACTCCTATCGGACTGCCTGCTTCTGAACCACGGTATGCATACTTCTCATTGACTGTGCTGGTGTATTGCATATCTTGCTGGACTGTGTTGGTTCTCCTCTGGAGTCTGCTATCCGCTGAGTCTATTGCCATCATTGACTGTGTTAACTTGTGCTGGACTACTTCAAGAGACTTTCTATATTTGCAGAGCTGTTCAGTCATTTATATATATATTGTGCATGTTACTGTGGATTGTGTATAAGGTGCCTGTGTATATCCTGTGTTGCAGCCTCTTCCCGTGCACCTCCCCACATATATATTCAGTGGTACAACTTGCTAGTAGCAGACCACTGATCCCTGTTTCCAGTATCACCTGTTCCAGTATCCTCTCACACAGCAGTGGTACAACTTGCTATCGCAGACCACTGACTCCCCGGATACCTCCACTTGGATTCCATTCCTTCACTCTGACAGCGGTACAACTTGCTATCCGCAGACCGCTGACTCTCTCACCTCCTCGTTTCTGTTGGACATTCCTCCTCACTATAGCAGTGGTACAACTTGCTATCGCAGACCACTGACTACCTTCACGTGTCCTTGTCCATACAGTTCCTCGTGTACTACTACCTCCATATTACCAGTGTTGCTAGTCATAGACTTTCCTGAGCATCTCATCATCCACCATCTTCTGTTCCGTGATCACCCAGCTACCAGAGTACCCTACTACCATCTACATTGCTCTGGTAAGCCTACCACCTGGTGATCCCTGGGTAAAGACTCCTAGTGCCCGTGACATGTCCTTACAAAACCGAGATCCTTTCTCGTAACTAGGTTTACGTTTATCCCAAATGATGTCAGGTATTATACAATGTATAGTAACAGGACTTGTATTCCTAGTGATCACTTATTATCATTATACTCCTTAGTGCCTTATGCAAGCAAGGAAGGAAAAAAAAATTAAATCCAGGTAAGAAAAACTGCACCTGAATATCCAGCATTTTATGAGAATGTTGGAAAAGGTGACATAGTAGGGCAGGCAAATAAGATAATTCCGGAGGTATCAGAGGGCGGATTGATGTAGAATTGTTTTAATATTCAGTTTACATTACAATATGGAGTCTAGCAGCCATGATTGTATTTATATGCTACAGCTATTAATGAAACTATGTTTTGCAAGAAATGTTTATGACTTTCATGCTTCATGGAATGTATGCTTTGCAAGGCCGTACTGTTTTGTATTTGTACTTATTTAGAAAAACAGTGATAAGAGCATTAGTGTGTCCAAATCTCCAAGGCAAGGCCTCATATTTTAACACATTGGGCCTGATTCATTAAGGAATATAAAGCAAAAAGAATTAGCAACTTTGCACCTTGGCAAAACCATGTTGCATTGGAGTGGTGGTAAATTTAAAATGTGGGGACAGATGTATAGTTGGGGAAGGGCATGTCCTAGATCAACTTTAAATTTCAGTGTACAAATAAAGCTATCAAGTGTTTGCTACATGAAAAAACATCCAGTATTTAACTTATGTATAAAATAATAAACTATTATGTAGCGCTTGCATTGTAGCATAGTTTTGTCCAGGAGAAAACGTATTCATTTTTTGCCTTACTTTCTTTAATGAATCAGGCCCATTATGTTTAAGGAGGTGTGTTCTTTGAGTAGAGGTGCACGTAAATATTACTTATCCAATCAGTGTAAATGCCAAGCAAAATGCCCCTCTGCATAGGGGTGCCACGATTATTGCTTAAAAGATGTGAACAAATGTATTATTGTTACCATTCTGATCTGCTTAGTCAGATGGTCCATGTTCACGTAACTTAGTAAACTTGACTTTATGAAAAAATATCATATCCTCTGATTACTTCATTCTAACAGCTATAACACACCTATTTTAAACTCATGCAAGTTTTGGAGTTGATGTCAAATATTGTTGCATCTTTGTAACAATAATACGATAGATATAGCGTTGCATACATCTGCATATTACAGACGTGTATAGTGTACTCTAAGCATCATTACTCATCTGTAAAGCTGGGTACATACCTATGCAATTATCTTGCAGATCACACGATTCATGAACGTTTGGTCAAATATTGCAAGAGTGTGTATGCTCCCAGGGGCGAACGCAGGGTTTAGAAGGGGGGGTTTCCACCCCCCCCGGGGAAAAAAAAATAGAGCGAGAGAGAGCTGCTGCGCATGCGCAGCAGCTCTATTTCAGCGAGGCTGAATCCTACAGCAGCCGCGGCGCTCTCAAGAAGCATTTGCGGCAGTGCTGTATTATACTACAATACAGCACTGCCACGGGCGCTTCTTTGACAGCGCCGCGGCTGCTGTACAGTATCGTTGGTTCCCGGAGGGGAGGGGTTTCTGGAGAACCAGAAACCCCCCCTGCGTGCGCCACTGGCTCCCACAATCATGTTTTAACATGCCAAAACACATCACATTTGTTGATTTGGTTTCATAAACTTCCTAAAAATTATAATCAACTGTGGAACGGTGTCGGCCAAATGTGGAAGTATGCACTTACTATCGTCTGTCCAACAGTTCTGCCGATAGTTCCTCCAACCTACATTACAGCAGCATAGGCAGATATCTGTAGAGTGTGTAGAATGTGTTCAGAGTCACAATCTTTCCAGCAGATGGTTATGAGAGATGGAGATCTGAAGATAAATTGTGTAGGCATGTATGCATGAATTGGCTTGCTCATCGGGACTTTCAGTTTTTGGTGAAATCGCTAGAGACATTGCATCTGAAGAATGATTGCATAGGTGTGTACCCAACTTGAGTCAGGTCCTTTAATGTCCACTATGTTCTATAGTGCGCAGCCCTTTCCTATACTTCTGTGTATGTCCCTTTAACTCAATTGGCAGATCAGGCAACACTCCCTATATTAAGCACCTGTGGTCAACACCACGTTGCCTGATCTTGGAGTCTCATTCCCTATGAGTCTCTGAAGGTGTTCCTGTATTCCTCGTGTTTTCAGCGCTGCTGATTCCTGTGGTTTCCAAACCACTTCTACCTCTGTGGTTTCCAAACCACTTCTACTACTGTGGTTCCCATACCACTTCTACCATCAACTGTATCATCGTGACTGTTTGCTGATTCCTATCCGCTGCCTCCGTGCACTACAGTCTTTTAAACCACTTCAACGCTATTACATATCATTGTGACTGTTTGCTGATTCCTATCCGCTGCCTCCGTGCACTACAGCCTCCAGCCTGCAACTCGCCTGTGTTCATCATCGTGACTGTTAGCTGATTTCTATCCGCTGCCTCCGTGCACTACAGCCTCCAGCTTGCAACTCGCCTGTGTTCATCATTGTGACTGTTAGCTGATTCCTATCCGCTGTCTCTGTGCACTACAGCCTCCAGCTTGCAACTCGCCTGTGTTCATCATCGTGACAAGTTAGCTGATTCCTATCCGCTGCCCCTGTGCACTGCAGTCTCTTCTCAGCTCTCCTGTGTTTCCTCGAGACTCCTGCTCTCATTGCCATCCGCTACTCTCCGTGATCAACAGCTCCTGGTCTACTCTGCTCTCCCGTGTTCCATCGCTACTGACACCTATTGGTTGCTACTGGTTACCTCCGTGTACCGCAGAGTCCTGCTGCTGCTGACCGCACTATCACCCATCTACTGCTGATCCGCTCTCCACGCCTTCACGTGTCCCGCTGGTCTCTACCCTCCTGTCAGCATTGGATTTATATCTCATCAACTACTCCTCTGCTGGATCAGCTCCATTCTCCTGGGTCCTCCATGAGTCCAGTTCCACGTGTTACTGATTCCTGTGGATTCGTGTCCCTGTTGGTCTACTCACCTGTGCGCTGCACCTACTAGACCGCTGCCTCATCCATCCTGGGACTTCTCACCCAGCCGGCCTCTGGCCGCTCAGGTATCGCTGCACTCCTATCGGACTGCCTGCTTCTGAACCACGGTATGCATACTTCTCATTGACTGTGCTGGTGTATTGCATATCTTGCTGGACTGTGTTGGTTCTCCTCTGGAGTCTGCTATCCGCTGAGTCTATTGCCATCATTGACTGTGTTAACTTGTGCTGGACTACTTCAAGAGACTTTCTATATTTGCAGAGCTGTTCAGTCATTTATATATATATTGTGCATGTTACTGTGGATTGTGTATAAGGTGCCTGTGTATATCCTGTGTTGCAGCCTCTTCCCGTGCACCTCCCCACATATATATTCAGTGGTACAACTTGCTAGTAGCAGACCACTGATCCCTGTTTCCAGTATCACCTGTTCCAGTATCCTCTCACACAGCAGTGGTACAACTTGCTATCGCAGACCACTGACTCCCCGGATACCTCCACTTGGATTCCATTCCTTCACTCTGACAGCGGTACAACTTGCTATCCGCAGACCGCTGACTCTCTCACCTCCTCGTTTCTGTTGGACATTCCTCCTCACTATAGCAGTGGTACAACTTGCTATCGCAGACCACTGACTACCTTCACGTGTCCTTGTCCATACAGTTCCTCGTGTACTACTACCTCCATATTACCAGTGTTGCTAGTCATAGACTTTCCTGAGCATCTCATCATCCACCATCTTCTGTTCCGTGATCACCCAGCTACCAGAGTACCCTACTACCATCTACATTGCTCTGGTAAGCCTACCACCTGGTGATCCCTGGGTAAAGACTCCTAGTGCCCGTGACATGTCCTTACAAAACCGAGATCCTTTCTCGTAACTAGGTTTACGTTTATCCCAAATGATGTCAGGTATTATACAATGTATAGTAACAGGACTTGTATTCCTAGTGATCACTTATTATCATTATACTCCTTAGTGCCTTATGCAAGCAAGGAAGGAAAAAAAAATTAAATCCAGGTAAGAAAAACTGCACCTGAATATCCAGCATTTTATGAGAATGTTGGAAAAGGTGACATAGTAGGGCAGGCAAATAAGATAATTCCGGAGGTATCAGAGGGCGGATTGATGTAGAATTGTTTTAATATTCAGTTTACATTACAATATGGAGTCTAGCAGCCATGATTGTATTTATATGCTACAGCTATTAATGAAACTATGTTTTGCAAGAAATGTTTATGACTTTCATGCTTCATGGAATGTATGCTTTGCAAGGCCGTACTGTTTTGTATTTGTACTTATTTAGAAAAACAGTGATAAGAGCATTAGTGTGTCCAAATCTCCAAGGCAAGGCCTCATATTTTAACACATTGGGCCTGATTCATTAAGGAATATAAAGCAAAAAGAATTAGCAACTTTGCACCTTGGCAAAACCATGTTGCATTGGAGTGGTGGTAAATTTAAAATGTGGGGACAGATGTATAGTTGGGGAAGGGCATGTCCTAGATCAACTTTAAATTTCAGTGTACAAATAAAGCTATCAAGTGTTTGCTACATGAAAAAACATCCAGTATTTAACTTATGTATAAAATAATAAACTATTATGTAGCGCTTGCATTGTAGCATAGTTTTGTCCAGGAGAAAACGTATTCATTTTTTGCCTTACTTTCTTTAATGAATCAGGCCCATTATGTTTAAGGAGGTGTGTTCTTTGAGTAGAGGTGCACGTAAATATTACTTATCCAATCAGTGTAAATGCCAAGCAAAATGCCCCTCTGCATAGGGGTGCCACGATTATTGCTTAAAAGATGTGAACAAATGTATTATTGTTACCATTCTGATCTGCTTAGTCAGATGGTCCATGTTCACGTAACTTAGTAAACTTGACTTTATGAAAAAATATCATATCCTCTGATTACTTCATTCTAACAGCTATAACACACCTATTTTAAACTCATGCAAGTTTTGGAGTTGATGTCAAATATTGTTGCATCTTTGTAACAATAATACGATAGATATAGCGTTGCATACATCTGCATATTACAGACGTGTATAGTGTACTCTAAGCATCATTACTCATCTGTAAAGCTGGGTACATACCTATGCAATTATCTTGCAGATCACACGATTCATGAACGTTTGGTCAAATATTGCAAGAGTGTGTATGCTCCCAGGGGCGAACGCAGGGTTTAGAAGGGGGGGTTTCCACCCCCCCCGGGGAAAAAAAAATAGAGCGAGAGAGAGCTGCTGCGCATGCGCAGCAGCTCTATTTCAGCGAGGCTGAATCCTACAGCAGCCGCGGCGCTCTCAAGAAGCATTTGCGGCAGTGCTGTATTATACTACAATACAGCACTGCCACGGGCGCTTCTTTGACAGCGCCGCGGCTGCTGTACAGTATCGTTGGTTCCCGGAGGGGAGGGGTTTCTGGAGAACCAGAAACCCCCCCTGCGTGCGCCACTGGCTCCCACAATCATGTTTTAACATGCCAAAACACATCACATTTGTTGATTTGGTTTCATAAACTTCCTAAAAATTATAATCAACTGTGGAACGGTGTCGGCCAAATGTGGAAGTATGCACTTACTATCGTCTGTCCAACAGTTCTGCCGATAGTTCCTCCAACCTACATTACAGCAGCATAGGCAGATATCTGTAGAGTGTGTAGAATGTGTTCAGAGTCACAATCTTTCCAGCAGATGGTTATGAGAGATGGAGATCTGAAGATAAATTGTGTAGGCATGTATGCATGAATTGGCTTGCTCATCGGGACTTTCAGTTTTTGGTGAAATCGCTAGAGACATTGCATCTGAAGAATGATTGCATAGGTGTGTACCCAACTTGAGTCAGGTCCTTTAATGTCCACTATGTTCTATAGTTGTTCTGGCCCAAGCACTGCAGTCTAGCGTAATACAAATGTTTGTTTGATACCTAGGTATACCATCGTAGCGAGAGCTGCTATAACACTTCCTAAATGATTAATCATTAATGCACATAATATTGCTATTAAGTGTTCTATTGGCATCTATTTAGGTTAACATCAGTACATTTAAAAAAAAATTTCATCGTGTGCTTTTCTTGTTATTCAGAATTCACAATACAGTACTAAAAGTTAATAACTGGTTATCCATCTGGAAATCATTTTCTGCATATATAGCCTTGGATAGTTGATTAGTTTGGATCACAAAGGCCATTTCTTTCCAGTCCATCTGATCAGCATGGAAACTAAAATTAGCTTTTATCTACAAACTGTCGCTTATTGCCCTAAGCTCTGTCTAAGCAGCTTATTTAGTTCCAGCTGTAATTTGCCACATGCATATTCTACTGTCTATTTGGATTCTAAATTTACTGAAAATGCAAAACATATAGGACATATACTGTAACTTGCTAAAGCAGTCTCAGTATAAGACCAGATTGAAACTACTGAAGATTCATTACACAGATACCTCTATGATTACCAGCCACATTCCATTGAAATCCCCATGATTTGTGATGTGCACCCACTTTATAATGCTTAAAAATTTATTTTTCAATTAAATAAGTAAACTTACTTAATTGAAATGTACCTTGTGCTGGTGGTCCATAAGGGAATGGTGCTAATTCCCACTGCTCCAGCTCCCACAGTACCTGGGGGGGGGGGGGGGGTGGTCACCCCATTGGTGGATTCTGACACTTAGAACAATGTTAATAAGTATGAAAACAACCCAATTTGTTCACATGTAAAATGTGTGAATAAATCCAGATTAGTTAAAGCCACAGGGGGCTGGATTACCTCCAGGCAACATGTGTGTAGAGCCTGTTGTAAACTGTGGACCATCTTGTATTTGTGGGTGATCATTCATACCACATAGTGTCATATAACAGTCTCTAAGGCTATTTACATACTACAGTGATTTCAGTAGATTATGGGGCCAATCAGACAATAAACAACTGATTGGCCGATATCAAAGTTGTGTGTACCCCGGACCGATGAACGATTATCGTTCCAAAGCAAATGTAATCATTAATCAAGATTTTCAGACTGACTTGAAAATCTCATTCAACAATGGAATGATGTTGTTCACTCACCATCAGGATCTCCATAGAGTCATAATATTTTTAGCCGATGGTTATGACAGATGAAGATCACAGATCTGAAGGTAAATCTTGTAAAACTTGTATAGTGTGTACACATGAATCGGCATGCTGATCGGGACTTCTTTTCTTAATCAGTCATCAGTAAAATCGTTATAGAAAACACATCGGGAGAAAATTTCTGTAGTGTGCAGCATAAACATTACATATGAGCAATAAATACAACTCTTCATACAATATCCTGCACGACATCTATTATCTGTTGTAATCTCATGACATACAGATAAAAGATAACACTCTAATCTGTTCCCTGCATTGAAACCAATATCCTGAGACGACACTTAAGCTGGGTACACACTACACTGTTTGGACGAAAACAGTACACACTGACCCGACTTTTGAACGAGCGGTCGTATGTCGGCTGTTTCAGCCGATTATTGGACGAAATAATCGGCTGAAACAGCCGACATACGACCGCTCGTTCAAAAGTCGGGTCAGTGTGTACAGTTACACGATGGTCGAAAGTCTGCCCAAATGGCAATTGTTGCCTCATTTGGTTGGTCGTACCGTTTAATATTTTCGTTCCAATCTCGTTTCCGCTGTGTAGTGTGTATAAACTTCCGACAGATCCACGACAATCCTCCGATACTTCCTTGACCTGGGGGGCGTGTGTTTGTAAATTTTTATGTCAATCACAGTCCCACGTGGTGTGTAATCCGCACATCACTGTGTTCTGTATAGATGTGTATTGCACCTGTCTGGCTGTAGACCGTTACACGTGTAGAAAGCACGTGGGTTATTACCCTTTGGATGTATGTTGGCAATCATTTCTCATTTAACCATTATAAAGTTTCAAAACTATGAAAGTTATGAAAGTTATAACGCCATAATACCCTTTATTACATAATGAATATGCCCCAATATGTCTGAAATACTCTAAATAAATCACACAGTGTTAACGCAAAACTTTTATTGCTGGTAAAAACAATAGCAATGTTCAACTTCTCTAGTACAATATGAAAAGTGAAAAAAAAGTAGTATTATAGTGAAAGGGTGGTACTGGTTTGTGACACAACAGTTGCAAACAGCATATACATATCATTGAAAGAATTATCAAGGATTTTGATTTTTCTCTTAATGTTCGCAATATTGTCTTTCATTTTTTTCAAATGATCGTAGAGCTCGGCGACATTTTTTCCCTCTTCCGAACTTTTGTCTGATATGACGATGGTATCTATGAAGCAAGAAAATACAAAGGTTTTACCATTTCGCTTCTATCTCTGTACTAAAGTTAATACAAGTTTTATTCCAACACCAGAAATTTGCTCACCTTGCACACTGCTCGAGATCACTTTGTGTTGTGGTCCCTCGGGCACATTTATTTTTTCTTGTTTTATAACAGGTGTAATTACATCAGTGGTATCTACAGTGGCCTTGTCACCGTTAATTCTTGCTTCTGACAAAACAATAATCATACGTTTGCATTGGTTCATGTGACAGTAGAGTGAAACACATAAAGTCCCTCAAACAGGTACATTACACGACTACACGTGCTACTCACTTTTTTTTATGTTTTTACGGATTCGTTCCAGTCTCCTAGCCTCTTTATTTTTAAGGTCCGACCACCTCTTCTGGACTTGGAATTTATTTCTTTTCTTTCCAAGCTTCTCCTTCAGTAATCGCAGTAGTTTTTGCATTATCAATTCCCTTCTATTATTCACTTTTCTGTACTTTCTCTTTTGACAGTCGTAGTCGTACTGGTCCAGTACTTTTACCATCATCTCCATCTCTCTAGGGCTCATTGACTTTGCTCTTTTACCTGCAGTACATTCTTCTTGAGCATCTTCATCCCCCTTTGTAACTTTTCCTACATTTGTTGGCCCTTCCGGCACCATTTGTGCCTGCGTCTCCGTCTCCATTGCTTCCACCCCCACTAACACCATCTCTTTATTCTCCATCTTCTCACGTTCCTCGGCGCCAGACAGGCTCCTCTATAATTTTTATACACTCTGACATGAGCGTTTGTTTAGAGAATGGAGCATTGTGGGTGAAGACTATTCATGTATAATAACCTTGTGTATCAGTGTTTTTTTTCTATAACTGTAACCCCTTCATGACCATTACATACGAATGGATTTTACAATTCTTCGGAGCTGTACATTCGTTCACATATACGGTAAGTTATTTCTGATTGATACATACATGTGTACTTGTATTGGTGAAATTTACAGCACAGATGGGACTTATGTTTCTTTTTATTATACCCAAACAGATAATCATAATGACATATGAAAGAAATGCTGACCTAATGAAGGATTTTATTGAGACCTACAGGGCTCACCCATGTTTGTGGAAAGCCAAATCCAAGGAGTATTCTAACAGAATGATGCAAAACATGGCGATGCAAGAGCTTGTAAAAGCATGTCTGCCATATCACCGTGGAGCAACTGTTGAATGGGCAAAAAGCAAGATCCAGAACCTTAGGACTGTGTATAAAAAAGAATTAAATAAAGTTGAAGCATCCAAAAAATCAGGAGCTGCATCTGAAGACGTGTATGTGCCAAAGCTATGGTACTTTGATATGTTACACTTTGTGAAGGACCAAGAAACACCACGTACGTCCACTAGCAGCATGCCCACAGACAGCAGTTCATCCCCAGAGGTAGAGCAAGCATATGATATACCTGCAAGCGGCACAGTAAGTACAGTACATTATGATGTTGTAATGTAACAGATTTATTAATGTTCAAACAATCAACAACACAATAACAATGCATAAAATGTTTATAAATAGTCATATACAATCATTTTGCCATGGCACGGCACCATCACAGTTGTAATACGTAAGGTAGGCCTCACGATTTAATTTTGCCACTGAACAACTGTTTTTAGAGTGGCCACACTCTAATGGTGTTAAGCCCACTACCTCCATGTCCTCGCCATTACTTTCCACATTGACCTGAGTGGTATGGCCCCTATTGCTTTTACGCCGCAGAAAGTTATGCAGAACACAACAGGCCATCACAACTTTGTTGATTTTGTCCAAACGCAGCTTGATTGTGGACTGAAAAACTCTGAACCTGTTGCTTAGAATCCCAAAGGCATTTTCAACGATACGCCGAGCACGTGACAGTCTGTAATTAAATATACACCTTTCATGGGTCATATTTCTTTGCGGGTACGGTTTTAATACATTCCCATGCAATGCAAAGGCGTCATCTGTTTAATCCATATTTAGTGCTGCTCCGCAATGGAAGGTTTAGGGCATTGTTTTTTAGTTTGTTATGGAAGGCAGTATGCTCCAATGCACCACCATCTGAGACTCTTCCATTTTTCCCAATGTCCACAAATAGGAATTCATAGTTCGCATCCACGATGGCCATTAAAATAATGCTGAAAAACAATTTGTAGTTGTAGTAGAAAGATCCACTGTTTGATGGTGGCATGATTCGGACATGTTTGCCATCAATAGCACCACCGCAATTTGGGAAATTCCACAGTCTCTCAAAGTCTTCCGCTATCACTTTCCAGTCTGCTTCCGTCGATGGGAACTGAAACATAAATATGTGTACATAGTTTACATTTGAACATGCAATTACATCCCCTCATTCGTTTACTCTTTTTCAGCCTGCCCTACTGTCTGATGGGCTCCTGCTGTAAGTTGAAGACCCGGATGCTACAACAATTAATCCCACTCCACGTGAAAGCCAGCTAACTGCAGACAGGCAAGATGCGACCCAAGGTGATACACCAGCAAAAATAATACAGAAGCGTAAGTGATGCAGAATACATAAAATACCAGAAAGTGATGCACTAGCAGAAAGGATGCTTGATTGCTTTAACAGTCTGCTAACACCAAGAAAGGAACAGTACACATTTGAGTTACTCGCATCAACATTAGCTAGCAAAATGAGAAGTAGTAGCAAGCGCATACAAACTGAAATGGAGTGGCTGCTGTGCGATGTCATGTGTAGGGCTTCCACTGAAGATTTGTGGCCGGACACATGTCTTTCCTCAACTAACCATAGACACAAACAAGCATACACATTTCAGACCATGGGTGGACAAAGCGACATGTCTCAACCTTGTATGACATCCACACCATTACCATCAGTAAGAATGCCACATTATGTTGGGGACACACCTGGTATGGACACAAGCGAAATTTTGCACTACCAACATTTATGAACTGTTGCGCTGGTCCTAACAATTTATGATTTGCACATTCCAAGTTAAATGTATTTTTACAACGTTAAATATGTTAATATGTAAAACGCTATTTTTACAATAAATACTGTTGCTTTTCACAAACCTTCATATGCTGGTCACTGAGAACTTCAATGATAGCATCACAGGTGTCAGGTATTATCATGCCAAGAGCTTGAGGTGAAATAGCCGTGCTGTATTTCAGATCTGCCAGTTTTCTCCCTGTTGCCAAAAAACGTAGGGTTGCCACCAGTCTTTGCTCTGGCGGTATGGGTCTCCTTAAATGGGTGTTCTCCCTCTGGATGAGAGGGGTTACAAGTTGGAGCAGTTCCTGAAAAGTTGAATCATTCATACAAAGAAAATTCTTGAAATCATCGGGGTTGTTGTCCCGTATCTCCTGTAGCAGGAGAATATGGCAGAATGTGTCTCTCCTCTTGAACCACTCTTTGCTCCAACAAGATCTATTCTTTATCCTTCTTTCTCTTTGGTTCCGTACCATCATTCTTCTTGCCACAGTAAGCATGAGAAGTGCAGCTGCTTGTTCTTGTTTTGTAGCCATTGTACGTTTACAAATGGGAATGAATGAAGGGACAGTGTAGCCTTCTGTTTTTAAGCTGTTTTGGGAGTTAACTATAGTGCAGGGTCCGTCCCTTTATGCTAATGTCTTCGGTATCTCGTACATTTCCCCGCAAATGTCGCTGCAGTGTGTACGAAATTAAAATCATTGCTCACGACAAAATGGCTGTAAAAAGTCGCTAAAGGGACGTCCGCTCTTCCCTTTATCATTCTAAACAAGGCTAGTGTGTATGCAGTCCATGGACCGAGCGATCGGACCATCGATCGCATGTAAAATCGCTCGGCATAAAAAGTTGGTCGAAATTTCTGTAGTGTGTACCCAGCTTTAGTCTGCTACCTTTCAGTTCTGTCCTTAACTAAGGTCAGGAGTAAGTAGCCATAGTCATTAAAATAAAGATATGCTCAGCAATTCTTTTCCTGCCTGGTCTCCTCTGCTAGTCTATCACCACCCGTTCCAGTTATTCCTTTCACATGTAAAGGAACATAATCATTCCACCTAGCTTTGTGCACCTAGTCACCAGCCTAACTCCAGAGACTCCACCCAGTCTGCGTACAGACAGATCCTCAGGCGTGACAACCTCAGGATAAAACAGTGAAACCTTGGATAAGCAATAAGAGAACAGGATGGGAGAGTAGACCCATCCTGTCACAGTGGGCCCTTATGATCCTCTTTTTGTAAGCCTATTGTGTATCAATGAATACTTAATTAGGAATCATAGTAAAAATAAAAAAATAATTAATATTAATTATTATTAATGATAATAATAATAATAATAATAATAATAATAATATCCTCATTAGTTGTAGTAGTAGTAGTATTGATATTGCTGTTAGTAATAAGATAATTATGTAGAAAACAGTAAAGTAATTATAAGGAAATGCATGTATTAATTAAAAGGAGATACTTTTGGTGTATTTATTGTCGTACATAAATTGCATCTTGTATAGAACTCCCATCATTTTTAAATTAGAAATTCAGGATACTCATGTGACCTGAAATCTTCTCAGGCAATAAAAGCCATGCTTACTATGGGATGCTATATAAAGTAAACAGGAATATGAATTATGGGAATATTGCATTACAAGTTTAAGGTTTTTATTGGGAAAACATAAAGCAGGATACATGGGAAACCTAATCTTATATGCAAAAAATGCATTTATATTAATTATTTTGTATAAAAAAATGTGAGTTCTACAACTCAGATCAAGCACAGGCACATTGTCAAATGATTCTTATATGCATGAACTACAAAATAGGAAGATTTACCTATATTATACTTATGGTACATACAATGTCCCAACTGATTCCATAAGCAGCAGATCTATGTTAGTGTTTCCTACTATTAAATCCACAGTCTGAGCCTGCCTAATTACATTAATGGGACTGTCTTGGACAGTTTCAGATTAATTTTGGCATGTAACCATCTAAACTGGGTCCTATAAATTATAAGGACAAGCTTAGGTATCTCAAGCTAATTTATTGTGACTTATGGTGGTCTGGAACTAATATAATTATTTATATGGACAGAGCTATTGCAGGTGTAAAATGACTACTGGAAGCCTACTGCCAAACAAGTTTAGGAATGGTTTCAGGCTCCACAAGCTGACATACAGTGATCACTGTTTGTGTCAATTGTCCCTATATCTCTAATAACAAGAGACAAGCACAATCCCTGTCCTTTGGATGACTGAGTTTAGATGATATAATTATTATATGCATCATTATAACTACATGCTAATAAAATCCTGATCAAGAAAAAAATTTACTTTTACAATGTTACCTGAACTATGTGAGAATGTTATGTCCTGCAGTACCATTTTTAATATGATAGTGCAGCACTGCATATACTGTGCACATGTATAAATGTAAGAAAAGCTGTACTGTACATGAGATTGACAATAACAAATAAATAAAAGGGGCTCACATAAATCCAGATAAATTCAGATTATACTAAGCAATGAATATACGGTGCAGCATGTCAGAAGAGGAAGAGAAGGCAAGTAGAATCAAGGAATAGGCTGTGGTTTAACTAAGCAGTCTTAATGTCTCTTGCTTATACTATGTGCTGTGGGTTTCCTGTGTGATTCTATCTGTCATTTCGAGCCTTCATGCTGTGTTCCATGTGGTGCATTTCTATGTATATACTTTATATTTTAAAGATGGGCCTTGGAAGGACCTACGTGGCATGTTCCTCAATAAAGCGAAAGAGGGATTGTTAACATGCGCTTTGCACTGAGGTACTGCGGGACAGGTATGGCTATAGTGATAGAATTGAACTTTGGAACCAAAACAAACTTTGTATTAATGTTTAGGCAGTGTTGGAACATGTCATAGTTGTTGCCGATAGCAAAATTTGGGGGATGGTATAGTTATTTTGGTCCACCTCAACAGGGGCACCTGCTCTACTTTTTTTTTTTTTCTTCTTAAAATAACCTTTTTTTATTGGTTTTAAACATGGTACAAGGAAGAGCAGCAACAATGGAAAATAAGGTGCAGCAGGACAACAGTTGTCGAAATTCAGTATCAAAATGCAAAAGTTAAAATTTAATTAGGTAGAGTACCTGACGGCAGCTGATGTGGTGCTGGTGACGAACAACAGTGCCTTAGTACATCTGAAGCTGGCCAAGTTCCCACAATGGGAATGCTGATGCTCTCTCTAGGTTCCCGGTTGTGCCTGCAGGGCATTCTAAGGATGGAAAGCAGGAAGTGAAGGAAATTCCAGACCTCGCTTGCTTTACAAAGGTGGCTAATAGTACTCGAATCTGAGGGACAGTATGTGCTGTTGCCTAGCAGAAGCATGTGCAAGATTGGGCTGAGGTCCAAGGAAAGGATGCTGACCTGTGTCTAATCTGGTGATTGTGTCATTGAGGACAGTGTTCGTCCCAATGGGAGTGGAGTAGATTGTCAAAGCAAGCAAAGAGATAACTGCGATGTTGGTATCAATTGGTGGTCCATAAGTGAGTTCTGAGACAAAGGGCATACTTGGAGTACAAATTGAGGCAGGTGGTGGCTCTGATTTGCAAAAAAGTTGGTGGAGGAGGCTCATGTCCAAGGAGTTTGCTTAGGCCCCTTGAAGACCACTCATTGGATCCGGCAACAATACTTCTGGCTGGGACTGAAGGAGCAAGGGGATCAGGTTTGCCGGTCTTGTCCGAGATGTGGGGTGACCAAACCTACGCAGCAGTAGAAAGGTACTAAGCCGATACCCTTGTGGAGTATCGGCTTATTGTGAATTGGATGGAGCTAGTAACTGGTATTGGCGCAATTGTACAAGGAGGCGTGGAGTCTAACGCAGACCTGGTATTCACCAGGAACCCCTGCAAGGAAGTTTGGACTTTGCTGCACAGGGTGCGCAGGTCACGGTTCTCAAGGACAGTTACCAGTGTAGTAGTGATGAGGGTGGTCAGGTCAATCCGGGTCAAGCCAATAGGACAATGCAGTACTGAGGGAGATCCAAAGGAATGGTTAGAGTAGCCAAGGTCAAACAAGGAGATCAAGCAAACCGAATCAGGATCCAGAAGAATGGTAGCAGAACAAGCCAGGTCAAACTGGAGGTCAACAGTAGAAGCACAATACATGGAACAGAGCTTCCTCAGCCGGAAGTGTCAGGCAGCTTCCCCCGATCTATGGTCGTCATGTGGGAACGGTGCCCGACATATACTCCCCTCCATCTCTTTTAGTCTTGTTGGACTAGAGTTGGACTGGAAACAGATCTCTTCATGAATTCAGACAATAAACGAGGGGCATGTAGATCCACTTTATCAACCCATGATCTCTCCACCGGCCCATAGCCCTTCCAATGGACCAGTAATTGAGTCTTACCCTGAAGGAGACGGGAGTCCAGAATATTTTCCACCTCATATTCATCACCAGTCGAGCTCTTGACAGGAGAAGGAGGGGAAGGTTCTCTAAAGAATTAATTGATGGCTAAGAATTGAGTAACGAAAAATGAGAAGTGTTATTGATCTTAAGAGAAGGACGTAAGCATAATTTACAAGAGACCGGATTAGTAAAGTGTGAAATGAAATATGGACCAATGAATCGAGGAGCCAACTTCATAGAAGGGACATGAAGGGACATGAGGCTTAAGAGTACGAGTAGATTGCCATATGCAATCCCCCACTTGAAGTACCGGCAGATTCTTGCGATGAAGATCAGCGGATCGTTTCTCACATTGAGAAGTCTCTGAAAGTCTCATTTGAGTCAGACTCCAGACCTGGGAGAAATTGTAAATTAAGGTGTCAACTGTGGGAACCGAAGAATCAGTAGCCTCGGCCAGACTAGAAGGAATAGGATGCTTGTCAACTTCTGTGAAGAAAGGAGAGAACGGTAGAGGAATGTACATGATTATTATGAGCAAACTCAGCCCAGCAGAGGAGATCACTCCAGGATGATTGGTGTTCAGATGAATAATATCATAGAAAGGCTTCTAGTTCTTGGTTTGCCAGTTCAGTTTGACTATTCATCTGTGGATGGTAACTGGAGGAGAATTTAAGATCGATCCCTAGACTTTTACAAAAGGACCTCCAAAATCTTGAAAAAAAAACTGTACCCCACCATCCGAGATGATCTCTTGGGGGCAACCATGGGGAATATGTTGTCTATGAATAGATGAGCAAGTTCAGATGAGGTTAATCCTTTACACTGAATAAAATGGTCCATCGTCCTTCACCACCCAAATGGCATCGTAGCCATGACTTTGAGGCAATTCTGTTAGAAAATCCATGGAAATGCTGGACCATGGAGAGTCTGGGGTAGGAAGAGCTTGCAAAAGACCAGAGGGCGGTTGCCTGGGGACCTTATGCTGAGCGCAGGTATGGCAGGCTTGTATATACTTGTGGACGTCGGAACCAAGAGAAGGCCACCAATAATGTCTTGACAAAAGGGCAATAGTTTTCTTGACCTCAGCGTGGCCAGGAAATTTAAAGTCCTGGGCCCACTTCATGACTTTGGAGCGGAGGTGAAGATTTACAAAGGAGCACCCAACAGTAGGAGTATCCACCGATGAACCTGTTAAGGCCACATCCTTGATTAGATTTAGAATGGTCTGGGGAGCAGGTGAGGCACTAGTATCAGAAGAATCAAAAGATCTGGACAAGGCATCAGCTCTTGAATTCTTTGTACCCACGCAGTAGGTCAAGAGTAGGTTAAAGCTGTAGAAGAATAGTGACCATCGGGCTTGGCGAGGGTTAAGGCACAGGGCTTCTTGTAGATTAGTCAGATTCTTGTGATCTCAGTCATGACTGTAACTGGGTATTGAGCACCTAGGAGATAGTGTAATTCCTCCAACGCCATGTTGATAGCCAGGTGTTCCTTGTCCCAAATGCCGTAATTTTTCTCACATGCGAAAAATTTCTTGGAAAGGAATCCGCATGGTTCAAGAGATCTAGAGAGAGATCGTTGTGAAAGGACTGCCCCAATGCCAACAGAGGAGGCATCAACCTCGAGAAAAAAAGGTTTGCCCTGGACAGGCTGTTTGAGAACTGGAGCAGTAATAAAATCTTCTTTAAGTGTCTTAAAGGCAGATACTGCATCCGAAGGCCAGACTTTACAAGAACCCCCTTTCCTGGTCAGAGAGGTGATAGGAGCAATTAATGTAGAGAATCCTTTAATAGACTGCCGATAATAATTAGCAAACCCAATAAAATGTTTGGTGGCTTTGAAGACACTGGGTTAAGGCAAGTTAAGAATAGATTCCACCTTTACTGGATCCATTTCAAAGCTTGACCTAGAGAAAAGAAACCCCCAAAAGGGCACCTGAGAGGGTTCGAACAGACACTTTCAAGCTTGCAGTAAATGTGATTGGACCGTAGTCGCGAAAGAACCTCCTTGACTTGCTTGCGATAGATTAGGAGATCAGGAGAAAAGATGAGAATATCATCTAAATAAACTACCACAGAATAGTATAGCAGATATCGAAAAATGTAATTTTCAAATTCTTGGAATAATGCAGGTGCATTGCAGAGCCCAAAGGGCATCACCAATTACTCGTAGTGACCATCCCGAGTATTAAAGGCGGTTTTCCATTCGTCGCCTTTGTGTATCAGGTTATAGACTCCTCTGAGATCTAACTTGGAAAATATTTGGGCAGCATGAATGCAATGAAATAATTCTGGAATCAAGGAGAGAGGTTAACAGTTCTTGACCGTAATTGCATTTAGATGACGGTAATCAATACACGGTCTCAAAGAACCATTCTTTTTTGTTACAAAGAAGAACCCTCCTCCTGCTGGAGATTTCCTTATTAAGCCTCAGACATAGTAACCCCAGGATGATAGGATTGATGAATTGTGGGAGAATGAGGAACTTGATCCACTCCGTGAGAAGAACTCTAACTTGCAATCGGACTGGACTCGTAATGCAGGAGATGGAACCGTTGTTGACAAGGTTACCATACACTGCTGTGAGAACCAGGGGTTTGCGGCAAAGAATGATATGGTAGATGGAGTTTAGAAACTAAAGTAGCGGAAATGAAGTTCCCTGCAGATCCAGAATCCACAAAGGCAGAACAAGGAAAGGAGTCATCCGAAGAAATGAGGGTAACCGGCATAAGAAAATCTGCATTCTTTAGGTAACAAGGGGTGTGAAAGCTGGATCCTAGGACAACCCCCCTTTTATTGCCTAGGAGGGAGCATTTCCCACTCTCTTGAAGCAGGAAGAAAGTAGGTGTCCAGATTCCCTACAGTAAAGGCGTAAATGATTCTTAATGCGACGTTCCCGTTCCTCATTAGAAAGTTGGTGTGGTAAAAAAAGGGGTATCAATACCACCTTAACCTGTCTGCATCTCGTTTCTCAGAAACAGTGGACTATAAAAACATGTCATTTTTCTAGCCCTCTGGTTCCCCATATTTGTCAGTCATATTTAAGCTTGTATATACTCTATTTTGAAAGTAGTTAAAATGTCTGTCAGCATGTTTTGTTATCTTGCAGACTAGTCCATTGTTTCAGCCTAGGCAAAAGGATTATTGTCCACCAGTCCTGTATGAATGTACATCACACCAGGGGTTCTCTTGTCTTTGTTTAGCTGTGGGCCTGTGTGTGCTAGCATAGGGAAAAGGCCCACAGGCAGAGCTCTATATTTAATTACAGAAGACTGCATTGTGTATTTAAATTTAAATGTTTCTGGATTGTGATCTCTCCTGTTTAAACAAACTCTGCTGTATAGCCACAGAACAAAACCTGTCTCTAATTAAATCAGGAGTGGCTCATCTGCTATCCCTTTGTCTATATGTTTACCTGTGAAAAGGTAAACACAGAAAAGGACCAATCAGGCAGTTCCTGAAATTGCTGATGAGGTCATTTTTGGGCTTAAAAGAAAGCTCCAGAGGACAGCAAATTGGCATTCACTACCACGTGATAGCTAAAGTTAGTCTGGCGTTGAGATATAGATCTCTGTCACTGACAGGAAAGGAACCATCGGTTCCTGGAGTACAGCCGTTGCCCTGATCTACCTCTCCAGGTCTTGGGGAAATTGGAGTGACAGTGACTGGACTCAGGGCTGCTACCTTTGCTGGTAGCCTTAAAGGAGAGAGGGGGAGAAGCTTGTATAAATAGACAGCAGTCCCTGAAAGTGCAAGGATACTGGTGAGGTGTTTTCATTATAACCTGTATGTTGCCTGTGCCAAACTGTAGTATTTCAAGTTATTATTTAAATATGTTTATTGCTTTTTGGTGCTACCATTTTGTTAAATAAACTTATTTGTTTTATTTCGGATATTCGCCTGGGTGATTTTGAACCTTGGGTTGGTACCGGGTAGCAGGGGCGGATTGGGAACTTAAAGTGGCCCTGGAAAAAATTATTGTAGTGGCCTCATATGGGTGGGACCAAATCAACTGTAGGTGGAGCCAATACAAAAGTGGGCGGTATTTAGAAGTACTGGAATTTGGTTGTAACAACATTTAGAAAAACCTAGATGTGATGACTTAATACACAGTGGGTCATTTCTAAAGCAATGCAGGGAAAAACTGCCAGTCCTGTGTTATAAAAATACATGAATCCTTTCGCATTATCTGTGACTGGTTTATGTATCTGTGCTCAAACTTGTTTAGAGGCCTACTAACACATCCTTCCAATATTCCCTTCACAGAAACATACTTGACTTTGGTTAACGAGTTTAACTATTATAAAACATGTTGGCAAAATCGCAATTGATCATTCTACTAGAGCAGCATATGAGCACCTCACGCACAGCTGCATCTTTCCCTGATGTCATGAGATAACAGTCAAACAGTCAAATCTCTATCTCTATCTAATATATATAAGCCTAGTGGCGTGTGTTAGTCTGTGTGTGTGTGAAAAAAAAAAAAACCAAGCTGCAGCGCCACCTGCTGGGCGGAGTTATACACTGACCTACTAAATTCTTAGTGTGTGTGGAAAATAAAAACTCAGAAAGGGCTGAAATTTGGTATACTAAGATGTTTTTAATTTGTTAATTTAATTTGTTAATTGTTAAAAGTGTTTAAAAAGATTTTAAAAAAATATATATATATTTCTTGAAGGAGAAGTGACATTTGGGAGTGGTTGGTGGTTGCCGGGGGTGACAGTGGGGAGTGGTTGGTGGTTGCCAGGGGTGACAGAGCGAGAGGAGTGTCATTGCTTCCATCTAGTTCTCATTGCAGCCCCTTCCCATAGTAGTTTTCTGTAGTGTAGCCCCTTCCCATAGCAGTTTTCCCTAGTGCAGCCCCTTCCCATAGCAGTTTTCCCCAGTGCAGCCCCATCCCATAGCAGTTTTCCCTAGTGCAGCCCCTTCCCATAGTAGTTTTCCCCAGTGCAGCCCAATCCCATAGCAGTTTTCCCTAGTGCAGCCCCTTCCCATAGTAGTTTTCCCTAGTACAGCCCCTTCCCATAGGAGTTTTCCCCAGTGCAGCCCCTTCCCATAGTAGTTTTCCCCAGTGCAGCCCCATCCCATAGCAGTTTTCCCTAGTGCAGCCCCTTCCCATAGTAGTTTTCCCTATTGTAGCCCCTTCCCAAAGTAGTTTTCCCTAGTGCAGCCCCATCCCATAGCAGTTTTCCCTAGTGCAGCCCCTTCCCATAGTAGTTTTCCCCAGTGCAGCCCCATCCCATAGTAGTTTTCCCCAGTGTAGCCCCTTCCCATAGTAGTTTTCCCTAGTGCAGCCCCATCCCATAGCAGTTTTCCCTAGTGCAGCCCCTTCCCATAGTAGTTTTCCCCAGTGCAGCCCCATCCCATAGCAGTTTTCCCCAGTGCAGCCCCTTCCCATAGTAGTTTTCCCTAGTGCAGCCCCTTCCCATAGCAGTTTTCCGTAGTGCAGCCCCTTCCCATAGTAGTTTTCCCTAGTGCAGCCCCTTCCCATAGCAGTTTTCCGTAGTGCAGCCCCTTCCCATAGTAGTTTTCCCTAGTGCAGCCCCTTCCCATAGTAGTTTTCCCTAGTGCAGCCCCATCCCATAGCAGTTTTCCCTAGTGCAGCCCCTTCCCATAGTAGTTTTCCTTAGTGCAGCCCCTTCCCATAGCAGTTTTCCGTAGTGCAGCCCCTTCCCATAGTAGTTTTCCCTAGTGCAGCCCCTTCCCATAGCAGTTTTCCGTAGTGCAGCCCCTTCCCATAGTAGTTTTCCCTAGTGCAGCCCCTTCCCATAGCAGTTTTCTGTAGTGCAGCCCCCCTGCCCCTCACCTACCTTGCGGCGCGCAGCATCGCTCCTCAGATCAGACAGGAACTTCCTGTCTGACCGCACAGCATCGTGGAACCCCATTAAGCAACAGGCAGCCTCGCGATTGGCTGACTGTTGTTTTTCACTGGCCACCAATGTCTGTGATCGTCACTTCCCCCTCTCCCAACCCCACCAGCAACTTGACTGCCCCGGCGCCCCCACCCAGTGCTGGAGCGCATAGGGTGACCTTAGAAAAAAATAAATAAATAATTAATTAGTGAGGCAGCCTCGTCAGGGTACCGGCCTACCGGTAATCTTCCCGGTAATGTCAATCACCAATCTGCCCCTGCCGGGTAGGCCAGCTGTGCGGTGCAGAAGGTTACGTTAAACCCAGCATCCTCACAGTCAGGAACGACCAATTTGCATGGGTTCTTCTACAGGAGAATTTTGAAAATGAGGAGCGTTTCCGATGACGAATGTCCACCTTAATACTGAGAATGATGAGTTCATTGAAGTTAGCAGGAAGATCACAGGATGCTAGGTCATCTTTGATACTATCAGACAGACCCTGCCAAAAGGTGGCTATCAAGGGCTCGTTGTTTCATTTTAACTGCGAGGCTAAGGTCCCTAACTGAACAAGAGATCAAGCAAACCGAATCAGGATACAGAAGAATGGTCACAGAGTAAGCCGCGTCAAACTGGAAGTCAACAGTAGGAGCACAACACATGGAAAGCTGGAGGCAGGAAAAGACCTGATAAGCCGGCACCCTAATGGTATTGAAGTCAGGCTTAAATAGAGGCACACAGTAATTGATAGGGTGTGGTAGGTGACATCACAAACCGCTGGTGGAACACCAGAATAGCGTCCCATTGCCAAGCAACGGTGTGCGCTACTGCACCTGCTTGGGCAGCGTACAGATGGCCAAGGGATACTGCTTCTCTGCTGCCTAGCAACACAGCTCCCTCAGCCGGAAGTGATGATCTATGGTTGGGATGCGGGAACGGTGCCTGACAATCCCTGATATTAGTTCACTTTAAGCTGTTGAGAGGTGGCATACGAGGCCCCCTATCTGGTCCGGAAGGGTACCCCAAAGTCCTGAAATCCCAGAGACAGGCCTAAAAGCCAGGGTTCAATCGAGAGGTGGTCGAGGCAGTGTGCAGAAGGGAAACCAATGGAAAGGGGAAGTTTCGGATTGCGGTCTGGGAGGATATGGTGCACCTCCAAGCTATGACTCGGGATTGGGTGAGTACCTGGGGTGGTAGGCAGGGGATTGTGATTTGTGTGTCTCCCATAGCTCCTGTTACAGAAGTCCATGTTATTTCTCCTAAACCTGGCACATGAGTGATCAAACAGCTGTTAAAACCTGGATGCTATGAGAAAGTTTTCAGGGAGAGATTTTCCTGCAAGCAGGAAAAACACTTGAATTACTGATTAACTGCTTTTCTAAAAGCTGAGTAAAGTTCTCATCTGAAACCACATTGAAAAAATTCACCTAGAGAAATCTGTTAAGGCAGAGTTGTTTGCCGCTAATTTCAACCAGGGTTTCTCAACTCCAATCGTCAAGTGCCACCAACAGGTTATGTTTTCAGACTTTCTGTCTATGGAAACAGGTGGAAAATTTACTGATCCAGCAAAATAGATTAAATGTATGAAAGAAATCCTGAAAACATGATCTGTTGGAGGTACTTGAGGATTGGAGTTGAGAATCCCAGGTAATCTGTGGTTGCCTCTGTAGCCCCTTTTTGAAATGGCATGGTAAAGATTTTTTCTACAACGGGCTTACCTAAGCCCATGAGTTTTACCAGTTATATAAGTCCTCTCTTTCTCTTTGTTAAACTCTGTGAACTTTAAGTGTAAAACGGCAAATGCACATGCAAGTGTAATAGCCAGTTTAGTACTGGTGACATAGGTGTAGTAGCAGAGTATAAACACAGACTGGAAGCATTGGCACCAAACGCACAATTAAACTAAATTCCTTTATTTATTCCTTCAGCACAATACAGGACAAGTCACATAAACAGTGGTTCACAGGTGTACAACAGAGCTGACACTGACATGCCATAAGGATTGTCCATCAACCTCAAATGTATGTATTTTCTTTCACCTGGTCTCGCTCCTTTTATCCATGTGGATGGTGCAGTCCCATCATGCCGGCCAGTACTTCTGGTCTCCACACAGTGCTCACTGATACCTGGAGCCTCCTTCTTGGATCTCAGTTTAGTTTCTGGAACACAGTTTACTAGCCCTCCAATCACTATGTAGGCCAGTGCTTAAAGGGATGATACAGTAAGGTATAATTCCTTTGAATGGCACTCCCTGAAGGCAGGCGCGGGCTCACGGACGTCAGCCCGGGGGGCACACGCCGCACAGGCGGCCGCATCACATGACACGTGATGCGGCCGCGTCATCAATGACGCGGCCGCATCACGTGTCATGTGATGCGGCCGCATCACATTTATATTACTTCCGGGTGAGCGGCTGGCCCTAACAGCCGTGATTGTGAGCGGCCCGGGGGGCCGATGCCCCCCTGCCCCCCGGCCCAGCCCGCCTCTGCCTGAAGGTGAGTTGCATGGTAGCTTCAGTGCATGAAAATTGACCCCTACAAAGGTACTTCCCACATTCCCAGGCTTTGGAGCAACTATGTAAATCCTCTGATCACAACACAGGTCATGTGGCACTAACAATTAGGCTAAACATCATTGCCCTTGTTCAATAAATGGCAGCCTTTCTCTTAAAACACCAGAAGGTTTGGTCTCTTGAAGATGCAGTCCAAATATCTTAGTCAGTCTAAATGGGAATTGCGGTGTGCTTTATATCCCAAGGCAACAGGGATGTGAACATTACAAGGCACATCCCAGGATTTAACCTATTGAAAAGAAACATTAAATTACATTTCTTAGATTTTGAGAGTCTACACTCTGCCTTAAAAATATGTTATCAATTAATGAACAAGACATTATTGAGCCCTATTTTGAGGCTCACCACTATAAATGTAGAGCCTGAAATGTCTATGACACTGTCACACATTGCACCAGCTAACCTGCATTTGGTCTGTTCTTACCTGTTTCCCTTGGTATTCACTTGCTGGTCTAAACTGAGCATGCGCACACCTGGGGGTAAATGTATCAAGGTTGGATTTTTACAACGTTTTTAAATAGCGGGTGAGAACCCACGATTTTAGTCCTCAAGTCGCCAGATGTATTAAACTGCAATTTTTTCCCTGATCTTAAAATTTGCTGGTCATCTCTCGTGATTTGCTGTGATGTTACTCCTGTGTTTAGCTAAATCTACTGTGTTGTCCTCATCTAGCTGCGTGTTTAATAAACACATCACTGTTACACTGTCCCTGTCTATAGAGATGGAGGTCCTCGCGGCTGTCAAAAGTGTAAAAATAGATAAGAGTGAAAAAAAAAAAGAAAAAAAGTGTGGGGTCCACCTGCCCGAGTTCTATTAACCCTAGTGTTGCCAGCCTACTGCTGGTTACGTGAAAGTCTGTGAAAAATTTGCTTGGGGTTCCCCAGATTTTCACATAACCAGCATTAGGCAAACCAGCCGGGGTGGGTGGCACTATAGCAGAGGGACACATGGCAGGGGTCTCCCTGCCATAATGACAAACCCCAGGCTGTTCAGCGGTGGGCTGGATTCCCTAGGGAGTGGGGTCCACCGAAAAAAATTAGCAGGCCCCCCCTATAGGGACACCCAGCCCAGTGCTGAAAGCATTAGGGCTCTTCCTACACCCCTGGGTGGTGTGTGTAGGGTAAAAACGGCAAAAGTAATGTAAAAAAAACAAACAGACGCCATTTTTTTTTTGTGTAATTACAAGTCCCAGTCAGCCTGGGCTGTCATACACAGTGTGGGCATACTGGGATGGCTGAGACCTGTAGTTCCACAACACAAAATGTTAAATAAACCACAACACCCTGTTTACAACCACACAATTTTAATAAAAAAATAAAACCCCAATAAAAACAATACACACCCTCATTCATTTATTAAAAATAAGAAGACCCCAAAATACTCACCAATCTGAATTATTCTTCTTTTGTCAGCAGCTGTTAATTCAAAAAAAGCTTGAAAACCAAGTAAATAAATTTGTATTCCAAAGTCCCTGCTTGAAAACATCTTCAGTTCTTCGGGCCAGGAGGGCCCCCGTGTTGATTGCCGTCTTCTTATGTTCAGCCAAGAAGGGCCTCCATATTTGTATTCCACTCCGGAACATGCTTGGTTAAAAAATAAAAAAAAGATGAGAGACGCCGCAAAACATCTTGTACAGTGTACAAGCTCCGATACGCAATGAACTTAGCACATCCGCGAGGTCTATTTATAGTATAAGGGATTTACCCACGCTGTAATGGGAATTGTCATTCAGGAGCACCAGCAAAGTTACTCTGCAGTGCTGGGCGATGACTAGTCTAGAAAAAGAATTGGCTTATCACGAGACTGAATAAGAACAACAAAAAGTACAAGAGTGACATGATGGTCAACAGCTTTGCAGGACCCGATAAATAAGAGATAAAGAATGAAATAAGTCAGCAAAGAAAGGAGAAGATGACAGGAAAAGAAGAAAGAAAGAAATTAAGCATATTCTGAAAGACCCAAAAGCAGTAATGACTGATTGTAGCTCCCCTAAAAAAAAAATATATTAATATTATTATTATTATTATTATTATTATTATTATTATTATAATACAATGCATCCACACTTAATGTGAGCAGAGATTTGCACAGCAGAAGTTGGGTAGAGTGAGAGACGTTCCTGTCAAATTCGGAGATGGCTCATCGGTGCATATGGATATGCGGATCAATGCAGAAATGAGAGTTCCTTTTGTGGAGGCAGAATATTGAATTGAGATTAAGAAGTGGTGAAGAGGCATTTTAGGGGCATTACTTGCTGGGTGATTGAGTCTGCAGCCATACTCATTCAGTAAAAGGACTTTAATAATGCACCTGTTTCAAACTATTGGTCTTTGAATCTTGTCCTATATTTTTAATCTTGCACCAAAATGTTGCATTTCGGTGGAGAAGTACATTTCCAGGTGTACTCTTAACACTGTAATAAAAAGCTTCACGCACACACAAAATTGCCACGTGTAATTAATTGATCCCCCTCAATGTCATGATTAATTTGAGCCATAAATAAGACTAAAGTATTGCAGAAGATTTAGGTGTATTTTATTAAAGTTGCTGGATGTTTGGACTTTATATGACGTTTATAGTTTTGCGCTTCTGTACATTTATCCACCCTTCCGTACACGCAGATGTATTTCTACTTCCCTAAGAGTGAAGAATATGTGTGTACCTTGAAATATACTGGAGGCTCACCAGTGCAACACTAAGGCACTTTATGGTGTGCGTCACGAACGATCAGCCTATCCCACACACAACAATCTGAATAGCTTCCTGTGACTGGAGTCACCTTTGTCACTTACCAATGAATACACCTTTTCTGCCACCATGAAGAAATTTCTATGGTTTCCTTGCATTCAGCAAAGCCATTTATTAATGTTTCACACTTAAATCACATACACATGTAGCATGAGCCTCACTTGGCTTCGTAAATTCACAAGGAATCACAGAAAATATACTAGATTAAATTTATTTAATCTGAAAAAATGTTTTCAAGGCTTAATTAAAAAACAGTTAATAACAAGACATACAAACTAAGTTGTAGAAATAAGTTTCAGAAATAAAATAGGAAATAAAACCAGAGTCGCTAACTTACTAGATTTAAGACTTGGCGAGAGAAACGTACACCTTGAGATGGATGGCACACTTCAACCTAGATATTGTAGGTCTTCTCTTTAGAAGTGTGCAATTTTATAGGTAAGGCAACTGATTTAAACCTTTCTCACATATCTCCCATCCTGTCTCGATCTGCTTGCAGCTTTCTGCTTTGTATTGGCAACTCCTTCCTCCAGTACTATTGGACTTTATTATTGTGTTCTTTGTATATATATCTTGCAGTACCTCTGTTCACCAGAGGTGCTGCTATTGTGCCGTTCTTTTGTTATTACTAGAGGTTAACCTATCTCACAATTATCCCCTGCACCTGGGTGTTCCCTACTTATACCTGCCTCCTTCTATTTCCTGTGCTGGTCATTATTGTTTTGCTGCCTTCCCCTTTGGTTGTCTCTTGGTTATGTGTTTTTGGACTTCATATCTCTACTCCGGATCCCTCTTCATCTCAGCAATCCTCCTGTATCTGCAGTACTCCTTGCAACCAGTATCCAGTCATCTCTGATATTACTGTGCAATTTCAGCATTATTGGTTTGTATTATTAATCTGCATTTTGATTAATAAAAACCTATATTCTATATCACATCCTGGGCTCCATAGTTGTTACTTACTTTGAAGCGTAACACAACCCCACCTTTGGAGGTTAGCTGTCAGTCATGACAGATTGATTCCCAGAATGACACAGGGCTTGCAAATTTACTTTGTCAATTGCACAGGCCAGTCAGCAAAGCACACTTTGAAAGGTTACATATAATATACACATTGTCATGCATGAATATTAAGGGAAAATAACAATAATACATAATCATCACGCATCCCCCTAAACCTAGGGCATGGAAAACTGTGACCTGTCAATGTCTCTCCTGCCCATTCATCACTTCTGCCCCCTGGAGAGAGAGGTCATGTGCCTTTCCGTGTTCTGCACCCTTCCTGTGTTGAATGGTGAAGTTTTATTGCTGCAGAATTAAACATCATCTTAAAAGCTTACCCTTATCCCCAGAAACTTTATTCAGCCAACTTAGAGGATTATGGTCTGTAAAGTGGTGAAATCCCATCTATACATGTAGGACTGTAGCTTTTGTAGTGCCCATACAATGGCTAGGCACTCTCGGTCAATGGTAGCATAAGCCACCTCTCGTAGAGTAGTTTCCTACTTAGGAAATTGATAGGGTGCTCCTCCCCGTGCACTGTCACCTGGCTGAGAATGGCTTCTAGTTCATAATTAGACGAGTCGGTTTGTACTATAGACCTCCATTTGAAATCTGGGGCCTGAAGCACAGGGGACTGGGCCAGAGCAGATTTCAGAGCTGTAAATACATTTTCACAATCCTCTGTCCAATTAACCACATGTGGTAAATTTCATTTTTGTTAAGTCAGTCAGAGGTTTGGCTAGGATGCTATAATGGGGTACGAACTTTCGGTCATACCCAACCGTACCTAAGAAAGACAAGACCTGCTTTTTCCTTGTAGGGGTTGGGCCACACATTAATAGCCTTTATCTTGCCTGGCTCTGGGCAGAGGGTACCTCTCTCTACACAGTGTCCCAGGTACTGCACTTCACGCATGCAAACCTGGCACTTCTCTGATTTGATAGTCAGACCTGCCCCAGTGATTCGGCCTAACACACTATTCAGATGGATCAGGTGCTCCTCCCAGGTATGGCTGAACACCGCATTGTCATCCAGGAAAGCAACTGCATGTCCCTCCTGGCCCTCTAGCAAGTCATTGACAAGGTGCTGGATGGACGCAAGGGCATTTGTAATGACTACCACCAGTCTTAGGGGTGTCTGGTTGCCTGTGTTTACATAATGTGTGACCAAGTGTGTTTTTCCAGGTTTCCCTTTGAAATGGGACTGATAGGGCTGTAGTGTGTCAGCTAGCTGTGCTAGCTGATAGTCAGACAGCTCTTCACTGCAGTAGGCATTTGCTAGAGACCCTCCCCCCCTTCTTTAGCAGCAGCTGCTAAATTTACCAAGTGGTCAGATTCCTGATCACTCTCAGGCAAGCTGCACACAGCTAATACACAACCTTCCCTTAATTCAGCCCTTCCCTCCCCCTCAGAGGAAAAACAGGTTTAGATTCTACCACAATAACACGTGTGACATTCACACCATTAGAAATCTCACTATTATTAGGGGTTTCCAAATTATCCCCCATAATATCTAGATATTCACATAAATCCAATTAATTGCAAAAGTGAACACTGGCACCTATCTGCTTCTCACCCTCACATATCTCTATCAAATTACAGGATGCAAAATGATCACAGAGCATTTCAATAGTTTGGGAAAATGGCCTTGTGTACAGAGAGAAAAATGTCACTGTGTGTGAAGAACCTCACACAGTGACATTTTTCTCTCGGTATACAAGGCCATTTTCCCCAAACAATTGAAATGCTCTGTGATCATTTTGCATCCTGTAATTTGATAGAGATATGTGAGGGTGAGAAGCAGATAGGTGCCAGTGTTCACTTTTGCAATTAATTGGATTTATGTGAAGATCCAAATATTATCTGAGATAATTTCCAAACAATTCTATGTTGTTCACCTTGGAGACAAGACTGGCTGACCCTACCCCTCACTGCTGATAGACTGGGATCAGTGTGTTCTGCTTTGAAAGTGTAACTTCTGAGCTGGTCAGTGTTGTACACAGCAAGAGGTCACCTTCAGAACTGGACACATGTAAATTGTAGAGATGTTCACTGACCCCCGAGTTCTGGTTTTGGTTTTGGGTCTGGATTAACCGGCTTGGCTCGGTACTCAGATCTACTAAGTTCGGGTATATTCAGTTCTCGGGGAACCGAGCCTGAGCATCTCTAATAAATTGTTCTGACTACCAAAAACATTAACAGACATGGTATCACACACATTTTGCCCTGATCAAGTTCAGGGGGATTTAAAACTTAAGTCTATCCAGCAAGTGTATTACCTTTAGATACATTGGCACATAACCCCTTCCTCTGCATCACATATACCTGTAAATCTGCCTGAGTATTCTCAGCAACACATGAAATTCCATTACATATTTTTGCACTCAGGTGATGCTGGTCAGCAGAGCCCACCTGTGAAAAAATAGGGTTTGTTTGCATCAGAAATGACATCACTTTAATTTATATAAGCAGCATGCATCCTTCCCAAATCAGTCCCCAACAGTATTGTGGCAGGCAGTTTTCTAGTACCCCAACGTCTCGTATTCCTCTGCCAGATTCCCAATCTAAGTACACTCTGGCTAGCGGTACTGCGGATTGTAAGCCCCCCACTCTTCGCACAACAATAGTCTTCCCGGGAATAATGTTCTCTGGGCTCACTAGTGCTGGATATACAAGAGTCAGGTCTGTGCCAGAGTTTAACAACCCAAGTGTGAATTGGTGTCCTACCTTAACCGCTTGCAGTTTGCCTCTTGGAGTCTTCCCACTCTCCTGAAGCAGAGGTTTCCTCCACTGCTTCCTCTGACACTCCGCTTCTGATCAGCCTCCACAAGAACTTGTATCAGTTGCTCTTGGTTCTGTCCGTGGTCAAAAATTCCTCTGTCCACACACAAAGCCAAAAGCTCATTCTTTTTCATCTGCTTATAGTCAGTGGCCATCCTGGACCTCACACTTCCACCAAATAAAAATTAGTAAAGAAAATAAGAAGGGGGAGGGAAAAACTATTTGTGCAGAATGTCTTTTAAATTTTTGTAAGCCTTGAGCGTAATCTCCAGTCAATTAGGATGCTGACTCTCTCTAGAATCATACACCACTAATTCCCTTAAATTCTTATGATTAATAGAAAAATATTATCAATCCCACCAAGCTGCCAACCAGTTTGTCACGAACTCCCAGCCTGTCCCAGATACAACAATCTGAACAGCTGGCCATGACTGGAGTCACCTTAATAACTTACCAATGAATACACCTTTTCTGCCACCATGAATGAATTTCTGTGAAGTCCTTGCGTTAACTAAAACCATTTATTAATGTTTTACACTTAAATCAAATACACATGTAGCATGAGCCTCACTTGGCTTCGTAAAATCACAAAGAATCACGGAGAATATGCTAGATTAAATTTATTTAATAACAAGACATACAAAATAAGTTGCACAAATAAGTTTCAGAAATAAAATAGGAAATAAAACCAGAGTCGCTAACTTACTAGATTTAAGACTTGGCATGGGAGAAGTACACATTGAGAAGGTTGGCACACTTCAACCTAGATACTGTAGGTCTCCTCTTTAGAAATGCACAATTTTATTAGGTAATGCAGCTGATTTAAACCTTCCTCACATAACTCCCACCCCCATCGTTGGAGGTTAGTTGTCAGCCAGGACAGATTGATTTACAGAATGACACAGGGCTTTCGAAGTGAGTTATCTATCCCTGAGATATGTCTGACATCTCAGAGGGCATGAGTCTCACCTCTGCTCGTTCTGCTCAGCTGGTCAAGTCCACATCCTCTGTATGCACAAACTCCTCAGAAATGCTTACCTGTCCCTGGGCCTGGCTAATTTCAAAAGGCTCTTTGTAAATTGAACAGGTCACTTAGGTCAGTCAGCAAAGCACACTTTGAAAGGTTACATACAATATACAAATGGTCCTACATGAATATTAAGGGAAAATAACAATAATACATCATCGTCACAGTGTGCATCAACTGTGCTTCATAAATTCACTATCTGGAAAAAGGGGTATATTGTTAACTGGGGATTCAAGGGACAAAAACAATGTCTAAATGGTTACAATGGCTAATGGGACAATGACTAAATTCACACAAACTGCGCACAGAGTGCTATTTTTTATGGTATTAAGAGGGCACAGTTAGGTTTTTTTTCTCCCTAAGGTGGCTAACACTTGTAATCTCTGTTCTAGTGGCACTACAAGTACAAATATGCACTGGAAAAACTGAGAGAGGGGCTTTTTCACATTCTGTATTTTTTTTTTTTTTTTACCAAAACTGATGTATGGTAACCCAAACAGTGTTCGATTTTGGGGTTATCAATCTACCATACCTCGTCACCCATCACTAGTGGTCTGGATTTTCACCCTCCAAACCGCTATATAGTAATCCTTGGTTTTGGGGTGAAAACCGCTCTGAATAGTCATAAAATCAACAGAATAGTAAATCTCTCCCTTACTGACAATTCAGGGGGATTTTTGGCTGCTCCTTTATTGTTTGCCTTTTTGTCAGAGGAATCCATTTCAGACAGTGGTGAATGCCTATAATATGTCCAGGCCCTACAGCCATGTCATTTACCCTGATGTCATCAGTTTGGAGAGAATGACTTGGCGAACTGCTTGTGTTGGTCATCTAGGTGCAAAAGCTGAAAACAGTACATGCCCTGAGTTTAGAGTGAGAGGTAAGCCTTGGAGATATATAAAATGTATATATCTGGGAGATTTATCTAGACCATATCACAGAACTGGACCCCATGGTTTTCACCTCCAGGCAACATTTCCCTATTTGGGGACATCAGTTTGCATGGGTATATGTTTTTTATCTCTAAGTCTTGACAAACAAGTTTTAAATAGTTATTCTGTGGCCAATCAAGGCTCGCCACGTCCATACGATGCCGCGTGACATCGCCATTCAAGCCAGCGCACGCTGCTATTATGTAGTCATTGGTGAAAAGCAGAAGAGATGGATGTATCAGGACATTTGGCCCAGGAAAGAAGAAAGAAGATGCTAGACCAAGAGATGCTGCACACAACTGGAGAAAAGAGAAGACGCCGAATAAAGAAGAAAGAAGACGGCATGCAAGCAGAAAGACGGCAGAGAGATAGTGGAGGCACAGAGCCATTGTCAGGGCTAGGAGCTACTCTGCCTCCTGAAGACTCGTCACAATCAAGTACAGAGGTGCCAATGAGTCCAGGCACCTGGTGACAGTGGAGGATCCCTGGAGAAGACCTCCAAAGACAACAGAACCAAGTAGGGCCCATGTGGTCAACCATTCTCCCTGGTCCACGCCCTCTTTCTTTCTATGTCTCACACTATAGGGCACAAGGCCCAGGCGCAGTTCAGGCATTAGACCCGTGGAAAAATAGGAGGGCACAAGGCCCAGCTTAGTTAGGGGATAGGTAAGATTTATCCGGGGACTAGGCTCCATAAGTAGCTTGGTCCTGACGCCTATAGTTAGAGAATAAGGCCCATAGTTAGTCAGGGGCAAAAATCCCATAGTCAAGGGGAATACGGCCCCAGAGTTAGTCTTTAGGCACAAGGCCCAATAGATAGTTTTTGGGCATAAGGCCCAATAGTTGGTGTTTGGACACAAGGCCCAATAGGTAGTTTTTGGGCACAAGGCCCAATAAGCACAAGAGCACCAGGCCCTTCAGTTTGGCGGGACACTAGGTCCCATAGGACAGGGGGCACTAAGCCCCACAAGTAGATGACATCAGGCCGAGTAGTTTGTTTGGATAACTGACCCTAGTATTAAAAGGCCCCATGGGCTAGGAGGACAGTATACCCTTGTGTTAGGGGCAAATATACAAATTGAAAAGTAGCGCTTTCCTATGTCTTGTTGAGGTAACCGTTAGATATTCTCATAGACTAGGTCTCTCTCCCAGAGAGTATCAATAGGGATTAGCAGTTACCCAAGCTGCTTGTCATACAAATTATCAAACTATATATATTCCCTGGTGCCACAGATGTAGTAGTAAACACAGTCTAGTATATTCTCAGATTCTTAGTATATTTATTAGCATATTCACTTAAAATTGTTTTGTATATATATAAGAAGTGCAGAATCATATATTCCAATTTTCATATAATAAAATGTCTCAGTCTTGTAAACTGAGATGAGTGATGTGGTAATAAGTGATGTGGACATTTAAACTTTTACAATTTTACATTTTTAATTCAGTGTGATCCTAGTTTGCAAGACTGAGATATTTTATTATATGAAAATTGGAATATATGAACCTACACTCCTTATGTTAGGGGGGCAGTGGGCCCTTGTGTTAGGGGGGCAGTAGGCCCTTGTGTTAGAGGGGCAGTAGGCCCTTGTATTAGAGGGGTATTAGACACTTTTGTTAGTGGGACACTAAGTCCTCATTGTTAGCAGAGCATTAGGTCTGCGATGGTAGTAGGGTGTTAGGCCCTAACTGGCCGTAATAGTTAGGCGAGTGCTAGGCCTTCTAGTTGATACCAGTCCCCCGACAAGGGCCCTGGGTAAGTGCGAAGGCACAAGATTGACATTAGTTCCGGAAGGGCAAAAAGTCCTGTGTTCCTAAGAGAACTGACCTAGAGGCTGGTGGTTCCAGGCAGTGGGTGGAGACCTGAGGTGTATGCAGGTACCCGGTGGAGGCTGATGAGTTCATGTAGCAGAAGGATTGATTGATGTGTGTATATTCTGTATCCAAGGTGAGGAGGACCAGTGGCCATTTGTGAGGTAGTCACGGGTACACACCCAACTAAAGGAATTTTGTTGTTGTTGGTTGTTGCACCATATTTCTGTCTCTTGCAGCATGCCCTGCTGTAGGACCTAAGAGCAGGCCACATCAACCAGTGCAAACAGCGGTAGGAGTGGGGACTCGCATATGGAGAGAGTATCATCGAGGAAGGTAGTGCAGCTGTGTGCGTCTGTGCTGTTCCCATAAGGATGATACATTTTGGCATAGTCGGCAGGATTTACTGTGTGGAGATGATGGATCCCAACAGCAGTACATCCAGCTCCATGGACATCCGGTCCGCTGTGATGGAAATGGTAGACATGCTGTCCCACCTGCCTAAATCTGATAGAAGGAACCTTCCGCTGGCTGACTGGCAGGAGCGACTGCATGGTACCACCCTCTTGTACCAAGTAACAGGGCACCATGAAGGTTGAACTTGTGCCTGAATGTGCTACAGGGAGACGCCTGGAGGACTGTCCTTCTCTGGCTGGAGGAGGACCGAAATACCTTGAATGTGATTTTAAAAATCTTGAGTGAACTGTATGGCGATACCTCTTCAGTAGCAGTATTGAGGAAGGAATTCTTCGCCCAAGTGCAGAGGGAGGATGAAAACTTAACTCAGTCCGGCAATTTCCTCCTGGAACTGGTGAGGGAGCTGCAGAAGAAGGACCCATGAGGGCTGGCTGCCTTGGGAGATGCCCACCACCTGCTTTGAGATCAGTTCACCGTGGGACTCCGGAATGTGCGTCTCTGACATATCATTCTGGATAAAGTGAGCAATAATGAGGACATGACATTCCATGAAGTGCAAGCCTAGGCGGTGTCCTGGGATCAGAATGATTATTATGGACACTATGCAATGGGCCCCCAGCAGGTTCTCCCAGGTGGCAGCACTCCAGGAGCAGAAGCGCACCTCTTAGAGAGCTGCGTGATAGATTTGAAGGAGGTCTTACTGATGATGAAGAAGGAGGTCTCTCAACTGCAACAAGAGGTCTACCGGCCTAGGAACCTTCGGGCCATAGGAGAGAGGACTGGAGCCAGATGGAACTCGACCAAGAGGACGATCCATGTCAGTTTCCGCTGCTGGAGGTGTCAGCGTTTGGGATATATATATTTTCCAACCATATATAGTGTTGTAGACATCTCGAGATGTATCCGCCTGTGCATCAGTATAATATTTGCCTGGTTGCAATATGTCATCGCCATGAGCACATATTTGTACCTGCCCTATAGCAGGTGCAAGAATTAAGTTTCCTAACAGGCGTATATGCATTTTTCCACAGGTCTGCATGAGCTGCAATTTAAGTGAATAGCTTTGGTGTACTCGACCTGTGATTGCATGCCCTTTCCCTCACCTATCCTCCCTCTCAAGGTGCAGGCATGCGTAAGTGTCAGAATCATGCAAGACTGAAAATATATTTTTTATTTTTTCATTCATATGAGAGAAGGATAATTGCATACTTGCCAACTATCGCGGAATTTCCGGGAGACTCCCGCATTACGGGGTGGGTCTCACGGACTCCCAGGAGTGTTTGGCAATCTCCTGCATCTGCCCCCTTCCTAGTGAAGTGGGCAGAATTAGGGCTAAAATGCAGCAATTCTCCGGGAATCCCGGCATCTGTCCCCTGCTGTAAAATGACGCGTTTGCGTCATTACATCACGGGGGGACGGGCCAAAAATGACGCGATATCGGAGCCCCTTTCCTGGTACACCCAGGAAGCGAGCGAAAAAAATGTCTATGGCCATTAAAAAGAGAAACAAAATGCTCATCTGGACTTAGCCATGAGGGGCCATGATTCATTAACATCCCAATACTTACATGTCCGATAAGCAAAAAATATACACTGACCTTAAAACAGACACACAACATAGCCGACAGTCTTCACCTAAATTCCGAAGAGTGCAAATCCTGATAGTGCATCTTCACGTCACTTGAAATGGTGATTGTGATACTGCCAGTTTTAAATCGGCATTGCCAAGCGGGACCCAATACTTACATGTCTTATCAGGCATGTAAGCATCAGAATTTTTATGTAGGTATAGTCACTATCTGCATTATGTTAATCAGCCAAATGAACCCAACCCGAAAAAAACAGCCAGTATTTAACTTGTGTCCAAAATAAACTAATTTGCACCCCTAGCATTGTAACATGGTTTGTTCAGGAGACAATTTACTCCTTTTTTTTCCCTTACTTTAATAACTCAGAGCCTCAGAGTTCAGTGACTCTCCAACGTGAATAAGGAGTGGGCATCTGTCAAGGTGCAGGTTTTTTTGGTTGTGAACTCACCTGCAATTCACTTTGAATACCTGTTTGAGATTGAATAGATGCCCAGCATCATAATCTACAAATCAGAGCAAATGTTATCTCTTGATTTATCTCTTCAGTCTTGGCATCACAAGTAAATGCCTGAGATAGGGCGTCAGCACGTTTATTCTTCTCTCCAGGTTTGAATGTAATCTGAATGTCAAAGCGAGAAAAGAAAAGAGACCATCAAGCTTGTCTAGAATTTAGACATTGAGCAGATTGTAGGTACAAAAGATTCTTATGGTCTGTGAAAATAGTGACAGGATATCTAGCTCCCTCTAAAAGATAACGCCACTCTTCCAAGGCTATTTTAATGGCAAGTAATTCTTTATCGCCGATAGTGTAATTCTTTTCTGCTGGTAGAAATTTCCTGGAGAAGAATGCACAAGGATGAAACTAATTAAGGTGAGACTTTTGGGAAAGAACATCCCCTACCCCAACACTTGAGGCATCAATTTAGAGGAAAAACGTTTGAGTAGTATTGGGTTGTTGAAAAATTGGTGCCGAAGAGAATGCTTCTTTAAGGAACTTAAAAGTTTCTAAAGCCTCTGAGGGCGAGGATTTAGGGTTGGCACCCTTCCGCGTGAGGGACACAATGGGTGCCACAATGGTAGAATAACCTTTAATAAAGCGTCTATAATAATTGGAGAATCCCAGAAAATACTGTACAGGTTTCAAACCTAAGGGAAGAGGCCACTCAATTATAGCTCGTACTTTCTCCGGATCCATCTCTAGTCCTGTGCCAGAGACTATATAGCCAAGAAATTACATCTGAGATTGTTCAAACAAGCATTTTTCTAGTTTGCAAAAGAGTTCATTCTTGCTAAAGTCGTGAGAGGACCTGTGCCACATGGAAGCGATGTGACTGGATGTTTTGGGAGAAAATCAAAATGTCATATAGATATGCAACAACACAGTCATAAAGCAGGTCTCTAAAAATCTCATTAACGAAGCTCTGAAACACCGCAGGGACATTACATAAACCAAAGGGCATCACCAGGTATTCATAGTGGCCATCGTGGATGTAAAAGGCTGTTTTCCATTCATCGCCTGCTTTGATTCTAATAAGATTATACGCTCCTCTAAGGTCTAACTTAGTGAATATCTTGGCCCCCTTTATACGGTCGAACAGTTTAGTAATGAGTGGAATGGGGTATCGGTTCTTAATTGTGATGGCATTAAGACCTCTGTAATCAATGCATGGTCGGAGAGACCCATCCTTCTTTTTAACAAAAAGAATCTGGCCCCAGCAGGAGAGGAAGAAGGTCTAGTAAATCCACGTTGGAGATTCTCTTAAACATATTCGGACATTTCTAGAGTCTCTGGCAGCGACAAATGGTATACCCGACCTCGCGGAGGGATTTGAAGATCAATAGGACAATCCCATGCTCGATGAGGAGGAAGGTGTTCAGAACTAGCTTTGTCAAAAAAATCCAGGAATGATAGATATTGACTTGAAAGGAGATTAGACATGACTTCAGACGAAATGCTAGTAGAGGACAGGGGATGAACACGTGAAAGACAATTTTGGAAGCAGCTTGAACTCCAGCATAAGATTTGAGAAGTGGTCCAATCCATCTGTGGTGAATGTTGTTGGAGCCAAGGCAGCCCCAGGATGACTGGACTAGTGGAAGATGGTAAAACATGGAACGATATCATCTCTTTATGCAGTGCTCCTATTTGCAGAAGAATAGGCCGAGTGCATTTCTTAATAAGACCATTGGAAATACGGGATCCATCGATTGCAGAAATAGATACAGGATGCTCTAGGAAGGATGTAGCCAAAGAACCTTGAGACACAAGAGAGAGAAAAATAAAATTCCCAGCAGCTCCTAAATCCAATAAGGCATAGGAATGTATAGGGCCTGAAGGACCATATAATATAATCGGAAACGAACACACTGTAGGTAAGGTTGTCTAGGAGAGGATTTAATATTGCCTTATTTGACCTCCCAGAACAAAATTAGGCTTTAGCATTTCCCGATTTCTTGGGACATTTGTTAAGCATACGTTCTGCATAATATATATACAATTTATTTTTAAATCTTCGGTCTCGCTCCTACGGAGTCAAGCGTGACCGTCCTAATTGCATAGGTTCCTCCTCAGGAGTTGGGGAGAAGTAGCGAGTCTTTGTCTAGGTACAGGATGACGAGAATTATCCTTTTCAGCAGCTCTCTCTTTGGAATGAAGATCCACATGATTACACAGGGAAATTAGAGCATCTAAAGTAGTTGGTAATTCCTGGGAGGCAAGGGCGTCCTTGATCTTGTCGGACAGGCCCTGCCAAAAGGTAGCCAACAGGGCATCATTATTCCAATGCAGTTCTGATGACAAAGTGCGAAAAGAAATTACATATTGAGCCACTGAACGTGGCCCCTGACGGAGCCTAAGGATACTTGATGCTGCAGAAGTAACACGGCCAGGTTCATCAAACATTTTCCAAAGTGTAGCTATAAAGGCAGTGCTATTGGAAAGGAGAGGATCATCACATTCCCAGAGAGGAGAAGCCCAGGCCAGGGCCTGGCCAGAAAGCAAGGATATTAAATAAGCAACTTTAGCCTTCTGGGTAGGAAAATTCTGAGGTTGTAATTCGAATTGGATCGAACACTGATTGAGGAAACCTCTGCAGATCTTGGGATCGCCATCAAACTTAGAGGGGGACGGAATCCGAAGAGTAGAGTTGGAATTAGTGGGTAACTCAGGAACAGGAGGTTCAGGTGCCGGGATAACCAGAGGAGTTGTGGAAGCAGCAACTTGAATAGAGTCTATTCTAGAGGCCAGTGTTTGGAAACACTGCAGAAGTTGTCGCTGACCCGCGTCTTGTTGTTCTACCCGGGTGAGCAAATGTTGAAGCATGTCTTTGGCCGAAGGCTCCCCAGAAGAATCCATTATGGCCTGTTGATACTGTCACGGTTTAGTACTCTGGACTCGTGGACCTGCCCAACTTGATGTTACTCCCATCAGGGCGTGGAGTCTAACGGATGAATGGTTTTCACCAGAGATCACCGCAAGGTGATTTGGGCTTAGCGGAATCCGCCCACAGGTCGCGGTCCCTACCAGTAGTGTTAGGCAAGATCCCAGGGGAGTAGGTGTAAGTGATATGTAGGCACACTGGAGATATTGGAATGTAAGCTCTAAAACCAAGCAGCGGATTGAAGACAGATGCAGGATGAACAATACAAGTAGCGGTTTAATGATGACTAGAGGTTTGAACAGAACATTCTGTAGTATATTGACACAATGAGAATAATAGCAACGTGTACAATTCAACTAGCAGCGTAACAGAAGTAAACACAGCTTAACAGTATAATGGCATAATTAAGAGTATGATATTAGAGATTGGTGCGACTTGGACAGAGAAGCCTGTGGAGCAGCGACCCAGCGGATACAGGTGTAGCTTGAGTAATGCAGCCCGTGGAGCAATAACACAACAGAGTCAGGTGTAGCTTGAGCGGTACAGCCCATGGAGCAGCAACACAGCGGAGACATGTGCAGCTTGAGCGGTATAGCCCGTGGAACAGCAACACAGTGGAGACAGGTGCAGCTTGAGTGGTATAGCCCATGGAACAGCAACACGACAGAGACAAGTGCAGCTTGAGCGTTATAGCCCATGGAACAGCAACACAGCGGACACGGATGCAGCTTGAGCGGTATAGCCCATGGAACAGCAACACAGCGGAGACAGGTGCAGCTTGAGCAGTATAGCCCGTGGAACAGCAACACAGCAGAGACAGGTGCAGCTTGAGCAGTATAGCCTGTGGAACAGCGACATACAGCAGAAGCACTGACGATCCAAGTAGACACACAGGGAATAGGTAAGATTCTAATCAGGTAGGTAACTTGATCAACAGGCCCAGAGGAAAGGGAGGAAGTGCCTTTTCAAGTTTGGAGCCAGAACCAAGAACCAATAGGAAACTTGCAACAGACAGACAGGTACTAAGTCTGCGCATGTGCAGATCCAACACTAGGAGCTAAGGTATGCTTAATGAGGGTCAGGTGAGTGTCTTAGTCTTCGGTTATGGAAGCCAAATGAGCGTCGTGTGACAGTAACCTATATAACACCATACAATTTGACTGCAAAGTCAGAAGGAAAGCCTGCCAGGCCTAGTATTTGTATTTTTCTGCTATGAGAATTAGCAATGGAGCTATCCTCTTTGTGTGTTACCTATATAACACAGTAGAATGTTACTGCAGATTTACAAAAAGCCTGCCAGCACTAGTATTTGTATTTTTCAGCAATGAGAATTAGCAATGGAACAATATAGCTTTCCTGAATGTCACTGTAGACTTTGTTGAACACTGCTACCCCCTTCTCTTTCAATTCTATCTATGTTGCTGCCCAACTGCTCTATACACTGTGCTACCCCTTCTGTGTCCCTCTTTCAAATGGCGCTAGTTCGCCTTGGAGGGAGGTATTTATAGATTTCAATACTTGAGAGATCCGAGATCCGACGACATAACAATGATGTTTTGCCTCATTTTCGATTTTCGAAAATGCGCGAAAATACCGAGCCGAGCCGGATATGCTAAGTTCGGGTGTGTTCGGTTCTCGAGAAACCGAGACTGTGTATCTCTAATATATATATTTACATATGTATATATAAATATAAATATATATATATATATATATATATATATATATGTGTGTATGTATAGATACATATAGCTTCCTCCCTCATTCAGTGAAATTTATATTTAAATAGGTTGTTTGTGAAGGTCAGCATGCAGCAGCACACCCCAAAAAAACTCTATATTTTCTAGTCTTTTCTATTTTTCAATACTTGTCTATTTTGGAAATGTCACTCCATGAAATCTATATTTAAAGAAGGTTGTCTGTAAGTGTCAGCACGCAGCAGCATACCCCAAAAAAACGCTATATATTCTAATCATATCTGTTTTTCAGTACTTTTTGGAAGGGTTATTCAGTGAAATTTATATTTAAAAAAGGCTTTTTGCGTGTGAGGGTCAGCAGCAGATACACACCCCAAAAAAGTAAACAGGGTATTCTTGTCTTTGACTCATAGCAGCACAACTCCCTGATAAAATATAAAACTTTTTTGTTAGAAGTACATTGTGGAGCAATATCATAAGAATTGCAAAATAACATTCTTTCCTTTCCCTATGACATTGTGCATTCCCACGGTGATGTGACAAGCATCTACAAGTAGCTCCAATCTGTTCAAGTAGCATTACTCCTCTTGGCAACCATGGATCACTGTACAGATCAGGAGTAGCCCAGTACCAGTACTGGCAGCAGTATTACTGTTACAACCTCTACTAGTTAAAAGCTAATGCGGGAAGAAATTGGAAGAAAGCATATTCAAAATCCAAGCACTATTTGTCAAATTCAATCTCAAAGAAAACATCAGCTCTTTATGTAAGAAGGTGGATTAAGAGGGAATTTTCTGATGAATGAGGTGATTTGTCCAAGAAAAGGGAAATAGCTAACATTCCATGTACCACCCGCAGTAGCAGACACGGCTCAGACTGTGTCCAGTTTTTGCTAATGGCCATTCCAAAACAGAATGTCCAATGTGGTCATGCATAGTCCTCAACTTCACATCCGCCACATTGTTTCTCAGAGTGTATGTATGTTACTGATACCTCCAAAATAGACAAATCAGTGCCTGAAGATAACACAGAGGTTGAAGAAGAACTTGGGCACTCACAGAATCCTGAGGAGAGTATCCATGAGTGCTACATGTGAGTTTGAGTTTTCAGATTCAGACACTGTAGTAATAGAGCAGTCCTCAACCATTTGGAAATGTGAGGATGGGTAATAGTAGTATTAGTGTTGATAATGATTTACTCATAGAAATTAAGGAGGCTACAACAGAAGTTGCAAATGTGCAAGAGGATGAGGGGGATAATTGTGGATCTGAAAATTACAATCTATGTTGTACATGAACAAGATAATAAAGATGATGATGATTACCAGTCTTACAACCAGCATATGCCCATGATAAGCACATTATTATGCCAGGGCAGAAGACGAAAAAAAAGTACCTCTTTTGTTTGGAATTTTTTTATCAAAACCCTGACAAAATTTGTCAAGACATCTGCAGACTTTTCTATATTAAAATAAGTAGAAGTGGAAACATTGATCATCTAGGCATCTCCTCACTCATACGTAATTTGCTGCAAGTACAATCAAGTCCTGTTTCCAAAAGTGGCAAATTGTGTATAGTAGCAAGTAGCACGGCATCAGCTAGCAGTCGAATGGAAAGACACTTGCAATCCTCACTGGCGTCCACACCTTCATCATCAACCTCCTCATTATTATTATGTAGTCCTGCATCCAATTTTCAAATTCCAAATGACTCCTCTGATGCAATCCATGATTCCAATGAGACTTCCTTGAACACTACAATTGCTGCTGCTGGGGGTGATACATCAACACAGAAAGGAAGCAAGACGACTAAGCATAATTTTACACAATTGTCTGTGAAGCAAGCGTTTCTGTCCAGTTCATCAACCAACAGCCAAAATGTTCTCTTTTGTGGGGGCCCAAACAAATCAAGCACTTCAGCTACAAAAGTGGCAGCCTCTGTCGCTGAAGTGCTTGGTTTGTTAAACTATGTGCATGTCCTTTTTAACATGGGTGGCTGGGTGGGTCCAGTGACGATTCCATCTTCCACTATTTTGCATTTTGGCCTTGGTCTATCAGATTGTGTAACAGTCGACAATTCAGGTGTCAACAGTATTATTAGGTCAATTCACAGAGTGGACAGTATGATTAGGTAGACAATTCAAATGTTAGCAGTATTAATATAGGGTTAGTCATAGGGCTAGGGATATGGTTAAGGACATTGATAAGGACATGTTTAGGGACAGGAAAAGGGACAGGGTTAGGGATAGGGACAGGGATAGACTTAGGCGTAATACTGTCTACATTTCAATTGTCAACCTAATAAATACTGTCTACATTTGATTTGTTGTCCTAATAATACTGTTCATGTCATTATATTGTTGACTTTATAACCCTGTCTATTCTGCTGTCCACCAATCATATTGGGCCTGATTCAGGAACTTAGGAAAGAAATTTCTTACTTAAATCACCTGGACCCTGTTAAAATGCAAGGGGTGCAAATTAGTTTTCTATTTTGCACATAACTTAAATACTGTCTGTTTTTTTAATGTCGCACACAAATATCAACTTTATATTTCAGTGTGCTGTCAGGTATGTGTGCTACATGAAAAAACAGACATTATTTAACTTATGTGCAAAATAGAAAACTAATTTGCAACCCTTGCATTTTAACATGGTTTTGTCCAGGAGACCTAAGTAAGAATTTTCTTGGCTTAGTTTCTTAATGAATCAGGCCCATTATGTCAATCCTGTAGCTGTCAAACACATGTATGTATCACACCTTGGTGTTGTCTCATCATCTGTTAAATTATGTCTACTGATGCCGATGCTGTCCATCTAATGTGCTCTGATACTGCCACTGCTGTCCCCTCTCCAATGTGCTGCTGCTGCTGACCCTCTCCAATGTATTTGCTGCTGTCATTCTCCAATGTATTTGCTGCAGTGCTGACACACTCCAATGTATTTGCTGCAGTGTTGATCCTCTCCAATGTATTTTCTTCAGTGCTGATCCTCTCTAATGTATTTACTGCAGTGCTGACCCTCTCCAATGTATTTGCTGCAGTACTGACCCTCTCTAATGTATTTGCTGCAGTGCGGACCCTCCCCAAAGTATTTGCTGCTGACCCTTTCTAATGTGTCACATGTGCTGCCTAATAGGTGCCTTCTTGGTGTATCTTCTATATTCAAAGAATATGTAATTGAAGTTGACATCTTCAATGAGGGTGATGATGGTTACCATTGAGGAAGATGACCACTGTTATCCAAATGGCCAGGATTCTTTTGTTACCATTCCTATCTAATATCCAGGTGAACAACCAACAACCAAAATGTTGACTTTTATGGGGGTCCAAACAAATTAAGCATTTAAGCCACAACATGGGCAGTGACTGTCACTAGAGTGCTTGGTTTGTTAACCTTTGTGCATGCTATTTTAAACATATGGGTCCCCAAGGACAAAGTCATGTTGCACAATTTTGACTCCTCCACTTTCCTCCAAAAATGTTCTGAAGCCTTCATTGTAGTACATTCTTGCACCAAAATTCCCTTTTTTGGTGGACTTTTTGTAACTCATTGCAATGTCTAACTGTTTTTAGCATGTTACTAGTGCTGCCAACTGCCAACTGTCAACTGACTGCTGGTTGGGTGACAAATATGCCAAATTCTGTCTCTTAATTTTTCAGAATGCGGACTTTCAATTTCAATTGCATTGTCTTGTCAAGACAGATGTTTGACAACCAAATCTGCATCAATGTGAGTTAGACATACTTACTTGTGTGAGAAGGCCAACTATTTCCCAATCTGAACTGTCTGGTTTACATATTTTTTACACTTCACTTATATATGTATTATTTAAACATTTCATATTTATATACATTCCATATTGATATACATGACATATATTATAAATGACATATTGTTTGATTCACAAGGACAGCATTAGCACATACTAATTTCTTTTCAGTCAGATGTACCTTACTCATATCATAAGAAGCTCTGCTCTCAGCTCTGTGTGTATACGCTGCCCAATGATAAGTGCATAGTAAATAAATAGATGAAGGTGCAGGCCACCTTTGTCTATTTAGTTTTATCAATGTCTAACTGCATTCATTCTGCCATCATCCATCCAATGAATGCTGCCTATTTCTGTAGCATAAGTGTCTATGATGGATGCCTTGTTACATTCCAAATTTATTGTAAGCCTAGTCCTTGAATTTTTTATGGATGCACTCCACCTTCTTCGATCATCATCCAAATGTATTTATATAGCGCCTTTGAATTACTTTACACTTTACAATTGGGTGTCTATCTAGTTCTCTAAATCTTTATTTATGCCGCATTCAATTTTTGCCTAGTTGATTGCTAATCGACATAACACATGTTCCTTCTTACCTGAATTGCACCTCGGAAGATTAATGAAAGTACTTTGATCTCTAAACTGCTTTTTTTTGCAAAGCTGCCAGATCATCTATTGTGTCCCCCAGTCTAAGGCTTGTATCTTTTATTAAACTGCCATGTATTTGTGAGATATATTTGTGTCACTGCTCTGTCACTAATTTTAGCCAGCCAGATCGTATAAGACTTTTAGTCAAAATTGGTGAAAATTGGGACCGTTGTGAAGGGATCATTAGAAACCAGACTGGGAATGATTGTTAATGCTATAAATAGTAATATAGAAGAAAAAAACAGCTCAAAATGACATTATTTGACCTATTTTGCACAATTTTGAATTAAGTCCAGATCCAAAACCTTTCGCATTTGTTCTACAAAACCGGTAGAAAAGCCGAAACCCAAACACGAGGGTCATCGCACATCTCTCTCTTTCACTCTCACTCTAAATACCTATCTATCTATTTATATATATATATATATATATATATATATATATATATATATATATATATATATATATATTTATATATCTATCTATATATATCTATATATATATATATTGTGAAAAACGTGCATCATCTTCATCATCATTTATTTATATAGCGCCAACTTATTCCGTATTGCTTTACAATTGGGGACAAACACAGTAAAGTAATAAACAAACTGGGTAAAACAGACAAAGAGGTGAGTAGGCCCTCCCTGATTGCAAGCTTACAATCTATGTGCATACAGATAGCTCCTCACACAGGTTTCTGCTGAAGCACTTTGACGTTTATTCACTTGTCAGGATGCATAAACTGTCTTGGCAGTGTCTTCAGCAATCATATGAAACATTCACAGAAAAAACATATTCCCATAGCCCTAAACGCTGGCTATCACAGTTAGGTCCCTAACTGGTCACTGGCCACTTTTTGGCAGCAGTCTCCCACACACAGTTCAAACCCAGCTTTTTAAGCTTCCTGTCAGGCATTGCTCTGGTTGACTCCTTAATTGATTAGACCAGGTGCTCCACCTGGTCTCCTGCTGTGTGTGTGTGTGTGTGTGGGCAGTTTTTTTCCCCGACAAGCATACTTTTATCCATACTTACCAACTTTTATCCCAGAAGCGGGGGTGAATTGTGAGGACAGAAGGGAGCGTGGAGCCCCCACGACTCAATGACACCTAATAGGGAAAAAACATTCATGGCCACCTCCTGGACTATTAGTTCTGCCCCCTATCCAACATCAGAGAGTGTCTTTTAGTGTCCCTAGCACTTTAATAGGGGCATTAATTAGTTACCATTCCCCCACCTAACTCAAGGGCAGACAAGTAACCCTCAAGCAATAAGCTGAGGCCATATTTTCCACCCTTAAACCCCACCCATAGGTTGGATGCTGTTAGATTACCTGTACCACACAGCCTCAAGGAACATGACTAGGAGTAGGATTTTATTTTTTTAGATGTATTGTTTTTGTTGTTGCACATACCAGGTCCCTCTTCATTAGGGTATGTTAGGGTGAACACAGCTTGGTAAACCTGCTCTATGATACAAATGTTATACCAGTGGTTATAATTCTGAAACAGCATTTTAGATGTTTGTTTGGACAACATGCGATCCCTAATTGTTGAAAAGAAACCAGGTGCTATAATTAAGCCTTAAGCTTGTGCAATAAGTCTGAAGCGTGACCCAATTACAGAAAACAGCAAACTTCACGTGAATACATACTATGTGGTTTACCAGTGTAGGTTTGTAACAAAGTACTATATTAAAGATACATTGTGACCATGGACTATTGTTGCAGCTTTGTTAACTTGGGACAAGTAAGTTTGTGGGTCTGTGTAGGCCAATAATATGGTTGGCAGCAGCAATTCTATAATCTCTGTTTTTATAATCTACATCCTGAACAGCAGGAATATGCTAGCTACAGGTTCACAAACTAATCTAAGCCTATTAATGTAGAGTCAAGTAACAATGTGAAGAATTTAGTAGTGCATGTGCAGATTTGGAACAATTGTTGACACACACCTGAGATATGGTAAAATTGCTTATGACAGATTAAGCCAAGGAAGATGGACTAGAGGAGAAAACAGAATATCCTTTCAGTCAAAAACACTGGAAATTGAAACTCCCTGATCCAAATATGGCAGAGTAACTTTGGAATAGTATTTTTATTGTCAATATTGTTTATCCCTAAAATTTTTTACCTTGGTGGAGAAGGGCTAATTTGACAGATAAAAGCTGTGCATGAGTATTTCAGGCTTTATTCTGCACTAAGGAGTGCATTTTTCACACAGCATTCAGGTGATCTTGACTGTATGCTTGGCTTAAGTGTGGACCACATCGATCTTGATATTGCAGAGCACATAATGAGTCCAAAGAGTCTTGTGGACATAAAGGTTCATTCATGAAAATGCACACATGCAGACAAGCAAATGATCTCATGTATTGTCATGCTCCTACTTTTCTGCAAATACACCTGGTTTCATGGAGAAGCACATGGATTTGCAGGCCAAGATGGCGGCATCTTCAAGGGTACAAAAGATTTCACTGTTTGATTGGAGGATTTGGATAGGGACCTGGGCGTATCTTGTTGAGTGTTATTTAGGTGTATGCGCTTTTGTTCTCCCTTCAAAATTACATATTTTTTTTGGTGTGCCAGTGATATGCCTGTGATCAGGTCTTATATTCTACTTTTAATGTAATATATTTAACGGTGTCCAATTGCATGTTTGTGGAAAAGTCCATTTATATTAAACATTTAAATTAATTAGCGAGGTGGTTGAGCTTTTAAAGTGATACTTTGCTCTTTCCATAAATATTTTCTCCAAACCTAGGCACAGATTAATTCTACTCTGGCAGTTCCAAGGAAGTGGATGTGCTCCTTGCATGTGTAAGGCAGACAAGTAGGTACATTTACACATATAAATAAGCATTGTGAGTCCACACGTTTCGCAATTTCTAAATGACTCTGATAAACATATAGATGAAACCATTATCTTTGGGACATATGGCACGATTGAGCAAACCCGTTTGCACCATTGTTTTATAAAGGAACATGATTCATCTATAGGTTCAGGGGCAGGTTGGGCTGGGGGGCAGGAGGGCATCTGCCCCCTGTCCGGTCCCATAGTGGGCTACCTTGGGCTGGGTTACTGGGCCATCTGCATGTTTTTTCCTTTAAAATATTCCTAATATTATTGCCCCCTCAGACTAAAATTTGCCAGTCCTCCCCTGTGAGGGTTGGGTTTTTCCAAAAACACTGTTGGCTAATAAAAAAAAAAATGTAAATACATTTTTTAAACAGTTAGACATGGGGGTGTCATAAAGCTTGGGATGAATTGAGAACCAATCATGTCAGTCCTTAATAGCTGGAATTCTGTGCCTCTGCGTTTATGGCAACTATCAAAAAACAACCCAGTGTAGGACATTTTGTATTATTCTTTTACAGTGGACTGCCAAATTTTGAAATATAAGACCAAATATCAGCCTCCATGACTCCTGTTTTCAGGACAGAATATTATGCTAACACTGACAACCTGGATTATCTTAATCAATATATACATTTGGCAGATCTGTAAATATTGATTTATTTTTATTGTAGTGGTATGTGTTGATGCTAATTCTGGAGAGACTTGAACAATGCTAATATGTAGCTCTATGAAACACAAAAAGTAGTGTCAACTGGCTCTTTGATTAATGTATTTCTTTGTGCTATCTTAAAAAATAAATGTGTATGTCATAAATTCCTGAAGGTAATTTATGGCTCTATCAGTTACAGCAGCTAGAGTAACTACCATTGAGCTTTGTGTTATTATGAATTAAAGTAGTATTGGATGTTCCTGCCATGTACTGTGACTATGGATATATGTGCTTTCAAAATTTATCAACATAGATTCTGTGAGCATAGGACAATGAGAAAACGTCTAGAATTTCATTATAATATATTCACCTGTGGTGGCACCTAAGCAAGTAGTATTCTTTTGTTGCTTAGATAAAAGTCTAAGGGCTAGATTTACTAAGCTGCTGGTTTGAAAAAGTGGGGATGTTGCCTATAGCAACCAATCAGATTCTAGCTTTCATTTATTTAGTACCTTCTACAAAATGATAGCTAGAATCTGATTGGTTGCTATAGGCAACATCCCCACTTTTTCAAACCTGCAGCTTAGTAAATCTAGCCCTAAGTATCACATGTAAACATTACTCCTGTAATGTGACATAAGCACTGTGTAACGGTCTGACTTCTATCTCCATACAGGTGCAGTGCTGCATTTCTACCACCAGTGGCCACCATGTAGATCATATGACCTAGAAGCAGCTGAGCTGCCTACCTCAGCTGTAGCTGGTAACACGAATGACTACCTCTTAAATAGAAGTCTCTTGCAATCAGGTTGGGTTGGATCATTGTAGTGCCTAGATTCCACTACCTTGCTATTTCAGTAGTAGTCATTGTGTTATACCTGGCTTTTGACTTTGGCTTATCCTGACTATGCTCCTGAATTTCTGGCACCCTGACCATCCTTATTTTCTGCAACTTGACCCTGGTAAAGGACTTATTTCTTAACTTTGTGTTACTGGCTGGTAACTTTGCACGTTGTCCATTGCTCTGTGGATTCTGTGTCCATTTGCACCTGCATCAGAACCTGCTAACCGTGTGTTGCAGCACCGGTATGTTCATCGAATGGACTTGCTTTTAGCTCACTTTGCCTGACTTCCAGCCATTGAGATCTTTACCTTTATTGATATAACCAATAAATGTCACCTTAATCATTGTTTCAGTGTGATATTACTTGATATTTATGTTGACAGAAGAAAATATTGACACACTGTCATGGTCCTACTTAGATTTCTTGTTTCCTTTGGGTATATACATTACTGTAAGTGTTTTCTGTCTCAGTTGCATTAGTGTACAGAAATAATTTCTAAGCCTTGGAGCATGCTTTGGGCTTCCTTCACTACACATAGCTCCAGAGGATCAGGCAATTAGTGGATTATTTAAAACTCTGCCTAACAATTGGCTTGTGCCAGAACATAGACTATTTTGTCATTGAAACCAGCTCCTCAGCTAGTGTACTGTATCTTGGTTCATTTCTGGCATTCTGGGGTCCCTTTTACAAAACTCCCCCTAGGATAATGTGGAGGTGTTAAGAGCAGAGTGACATGAGATCCACCACTGCTAGAACTGCTTCATGAGATATTCACTTTTAGCAACTCCCTTTCTGAGGAACTTGTTATGTGTCACAGTACACAGTACACAGTTGCCCCCAGGACTTAGTCTCGGGTAATAGCAGTTGTTGATCTAGCACTTTCCGCTGGAGAGGACAGCTCACAGTAACAGATAGTGGGAAACCAGAATGTATTTGGCAGAACTCAGAGTCAGACAGGCAGGGATCAGGAGTAGAGAAGACAATGGAATCCTATAAACAAGCCAGGGGTCAGGGCATATAGAGATATGAGAGCAATCTGTTTAACAAAATCAAGATTCAGGAGTAGAGAAAACAGCAATTCTTAAAAACAACACTGATGCTTTGTTTGCAGGTTTTCCTTTTTTTTTGGTATGTATGATGTGATGCATTTTTATTTTTTTGCGGACCCAAACTCCCTAGGGAATCCAGCCCTATGCTTACTAGCCTGGGGCTGGTTGACATCATGGCAGGGAGACCCCCTGCTGCGTATTCCTCTGCTATTGTGTCACCAGCCCCAGCTGGCTAAGCCTATGCCTGTTTGAAGGAGAATCGGGGGAACCCCACGCTGTTTGTCCCCCTGGTTTTCCACCAACCAGCACTAGGTTGGCAGCACTAGGGTTAATATGGCTGGCTAGAGGGGCAAACTTTTTTTTTAGAATTTAAAAAACCCCAAAACTATTTACTGCCAGTGACTCTATAGCCACTGGACCCACTGCCATTGCTGTCTGTTGGCATTTTTTTTACTCTTGGTAAAATGTCTGTATTTTATCAGTGTTGGAGAAATTGAAAAATCGTCATTTAGCCTGACAGTATTTTCATATTGGCAGGTTAAATGTCGGTATTTCTTTCATCGGGATTTCGTACACAACCCGTTTTCCAGTTATTCCCCACCTCCTTCTTTTGTCTTTCTGTTAATATTATCTTCTTCTCTGTCCATCAAATCCATTGCCTAGAGTTCATGCTTGAATTCTCTCTCTCTCTCTCAAACTTACGTTTCCTCATAATATTTCTCCATATCCTGCTACCTCCACCTCCAGAATATATCCAAGATCTAGCCCTTTCTCACCATGGAAGCAACCAAAACTCTTATTCACTCCCTTGATTACTGTAACCATCTCTCTGGCCTACCCAATGCCTGCCTTGACCCTCTTCAGTATGTGCTCGATTCTACTACCCGCCTTATATTTCTGACCTGCCACATCTCTGCTATCCCTATCTGTCAGTCGCTACATAGCATATAGATATAAATTTAACATCCTCACTCTCATTTGTAAAGCTCTTAAAAAAACTCCCCCTTATATCTTCAAACTCATCTCTATCCATACTGCTTTGTGCCCTCTTTGCTCTTCTAATGACTGCTACCTCATTAACACATGTATGACATCTTCCTACTCCCACCTTTAGGACTTCAACTGGGCTTCTCCCCATCTGTGGAATGAACTCCTACATCCTATCAGATTAGCTTCTACTCTCCATGGCTTCAAGCATTCCCTTAAAATTTATTTACTTATTCAAACCTATCATGCCTCGTCCTAACTGCCTTGTCTCAGCTATGACCTCCACTCCCTGACTTGATGCCACACTATATGTGTCTCTTTCTTCTAGGATGTAAGTTCTCATGAGAAGGGACCTCAGTCCTCATATTCTCCTTCTACTACCCAAGACCCAGATTTCGTTTGATCTTGCTCATGCTTACTCCCTGGTATCAATGTGGACCTTCTGACTTCTGACCCTTGGCTTCCCTGATCCTCCATATCCTGATTCTCCTGTGGATCATCTGGTGCCTCCTGTCACTTGGCGAAACATGGTAACCTGCATTTGCACTTTCCAATTTGTCTGACATCCAGTGCCTTGTGCCTCCTGACTAACCTGGTATTCAGTCTCCTTGTGCCTACATACCATCTGGCAATGCTGGTATCTAGCCTCTCTAGCCACCAAGCTATACCTGATATATCCTGTTATTTGTATCTGAATTTAACCATTGACTGCACCTATTTAATACCTGTGAAATCCTTGTTATAATAAAGACACTTCATTTTCAATACTTTCCGTTGTATCCATACTGGTAATCGCAACAGGTACACAGTTTTTTGCATATGAAGATATCATCCTATGACTAATGAAAGGATCCTGTGCCAGTCTATGAGAACCCATAAAAGCTATATATTCTGCATATAAGTGCTAGTTATACAGAACTGGGATGAGTACTCAATCAAGAGTATCCAGGTTGTCTCAGGCCTGTGGATTATATAGATAGAGCCTTAGCTCTTTATTGCACTAATTTTGAGGTAAAAAATGACAATAACCTCCTTAGCTTTGTTTTAACTGCTGCAAATTGAATGCACAAGCAACGCAAAAATAGAGGCAAGATTGTTAGGACTAGAGATGGTCACTGACCCCCGTGTTTTGGTTTTGGATTCGGTTTTGGATCTGGATTACCGTCGTGTTTTGGTTTTGGTTTTGGTTTTGCAAAACCGCCATTGCGTGTTTTGGTTTTGGTTTTGGTTTTGTTTGGTTTTGTTTTGCTATTTTTTGGGAAAATCCATGTTTTTGGGCCTAAATTAACCCAATTTAGTGCTCCAACTGTTTTAGAGACAAGTAATCTAATTGTTGAGGTAATAAATCATCCAAAAAAACAGTTTAATTCTTCGTTGGTAGGCCTATTCTACACACAAAACAGATTGTCTTCCTCTCCATCTATGCATATTGGCAATGCAGCCATCGTCTTTGAATGTATATTACACCCTACACTTATAGTTAAATATGTAAAGAAATGGAAAAAGCCAGTTTGCTTTCTGTCTCTCAAGGCCCCCCTCCACTTGTATAAAATAGCAAAAAATTCAGCCATTATAGACTGTACAATATTAATTGACATGGAGAAAGCCAGTTTGGTTTCTGTCTCTCTAGGCCCCCCTCCACTTGTATAAAATACTAAAAAATTCAGCCATTATAGACTGTACAATATTAATTGACATGGAGAAAGACAGTTTGGGGTCACTCTGTCTCTCTAGGCCCCCCTCCACTTGTATAAAATACTAAAAAATTCAGCCATTATAGACTGTACAATATTATGAAAAATGGACAAAGCCAGTTTAGGGTCACTCTGTCTATGACACCCTACCCTTAAGGATAAATTGCCCTAACAGCAGCCTTTCAAGATGGTATGTGATATGGAAATGCCACAAGTCCCTTTCCTCTTTGGGGGTAGATTGCACCCTACACTTACATAGAAAGTTTTAAAAAGATGTTATCGGCATCATCTTCAGCTTCATCCTCACCCTCATCAGTGTGTACGTCATCATCACAGACTATCAATTCATCGCCGCTTGAATCCGCCATTAGAGAACAGTCAGTGCTTGGATGTCTTGGATGGTGAAGGCCTTCCTCGTGGAAGATGTAGTTCATTTTTATAAACATCATTTTCTCCACATTTTTGGGAAGTAACCTTCTACGGCGATCACTGACTAAGTTCCCTGCTGTGCTGAACACTCGTTCAGAGTACACACTGGAGGGTGGGCAGCTTAGGTATTGCAAAGCAAGTTTGTACATGGGTTTCCAAATGGCTTGCTTTTCTTCCCAGTAAGGAAAGGGACTGTCTGACATTTCCATATCAACTACCTCTTGAAAGTAATCCTCCACCATCCTTTGCATGTTTATACTCATATTGGATGGACTTATGGGCAAAGTGACACTTTTTTTTGAAAAATCCTTCAAACCAGCCCAGATGTTAAATTGTTCTCGTCTGCCCCCTGTGTCTTCCCTGCTTCTTTTTTGGAAATTTAATTTTTTACGAGCAACAGCTTGAGAAAGTGAAGGAGGACACGTCGTCAAGCCGAGGCCCAGTTCAGCGGCCAACTTGCTGAGCAATAGCTCCTTGCAAAAGTTCACATCTCGCTCATTTACAAGTAAAGACTCAATGTAGGTTTTAAACCTTGGATCAAGCACAGTGGCCAAAACGTACTGATCCGAGTTCAAGATCTTAATAACTCGAGGATCATTGTGAAGCGAATTAAGTACTTGATCGACAAGGCCAACATACTTTGCTGAATTGCTTGCTTTCAGCTCCTCCTTCATTTTCTCAAGCTGCTTTTCCAATAGTCTAATTAAAGGAATGACTTGGCTCAAACTAGCAGAGTCTGCACTGACCTCACATGTCACAACTTCAAATGGTTTCAGCACCTTGCACAGCACTGAAAGGATTCCCCACTGTGCAAGAGTGAAATACATCCCCCCTCCTTTCCCAATGTCATGACTTGTGCAATATGCTTGGATGGCTTTGCGCTGTTCCTCCATCCTCTGAAGCATGTACAGGGTGGAATTCCACCGAGTTACCACCTCTTGCTTAAGTTGGTGGCAGGGCAAGTTAAACTGCTCTTGGAGCTGCTGTAATCTCCTACATGCTGTGGCTGAATGCCTGAAATGGCCTGAAATTTTACGGGCCACCGAAAGCATCTCCTGCACCTCACGGTTATTTCGTAGGAAGCTCTGCACCACCAAGTTGATGGTGTGAGCAAAACAGGGAATATGTTGGAAATCACCCAGCTGTAATGCTCGCACTATATTGTTGGCGTTATCTGAAATGACATACCCTGGGGAGAGTCCGAGTGGTATAAGCCATGCATCAATCACATCTCTCAGTTTGCGTAACAAATTGTCAGCCGTATGCCTGTTAGTGAAGCCGGTGATACAAAGAGTGGCCTGCCTGTGACAAATGTTACGTAGTGGTGTACATGCTGCTGCTGTTCCTGCTGGTGAAGGTGAATGACCAACCCAGTGGGCTGTCACAGTCATATAGTCTTTGGTTTGGCCACTTCCACTTGTCCACATATCTGTGGTTAAGTGAACAGTGGGCAGAATGGCATTTTTCAGCGCAATCTCTACATTTTTACACACTTTTTGGTATAGTTGTGGAATAGCTTTACGGGAGAAATGGTGTCGCGATGGAATTCTGTAACGCGGACACAAAACCTCAATTAACTGTGAAAAACCAGCTGCGTTTATTGTGGAGATTGGACGCAGATCTAACACTAACATTGCAGCCATGGCGTCTGTGATTCGCTTGGCGACTGGGTGACTGCTGTCATATTTGCTTCCCCTTGCAAATGATTGTTTCACAGTTAATTGCTGAAATGTAGGACTGCTCATTTTATTCACCTGCCTCTGGGATGACGATTCACCCCCAGCAGCAGCAACAGCAGCAGCAGGACTAACGCTTTCTTCAGAGGAATCAATAATAGTGCCGGAGTCATCCAGCCTTAAGTGGGATGCCGGGCTAACTCCGAGCGCTACTGAGGATATTGATGAGGATGGTGTGGTGGGTGTATTTTGTAGCCGTCGGTATGTCGGTGAGCGGAGGGTCTTAGCTGATGAGGGAGTGCTTGTATTCTTTTGGGAAGAACTTTCAGCTTTTCCCAACACTTTGCCATGAACTCTCGTTAAATGGCGTAACATAGACGAGGTTCCAAGATGGTTAAGGTCCCTCCCTCGACTGACTGTGGCTTCACATACACTACAAATGGCTATACAATTGTTGTCTGGATTTGGGTAGAAATAATTCCACACATAAGAAGTGGATTTTTTTGTTTTATGCCCAGGCATGACAATGGCCTTTTTCTTGTCACGTGCCAGAACTGCTGCCACTGGTGCAGGACTTACACAAACAACCTCATCCTCATCAACATCCTCATTAGCGCCCTCGTCGCCTACACAAATCTCCCCCTCATCCTCTTCTAATTCCAAAGTGGCATCCTCAATTTGGGTATCACCGGCTACACTCGGGCTATTAAGGCACACATCAGCAGAATGCTCACGATTAGACATCCCACTGTTGGATGGACTCTCCACAGGGATTGTTGTCATTTGTGAATCAGAGCAAATATTCTCCTGTAATGCCTCACTGGTATCTTGCAGCTCAGCTTTGACGCGTAACAGTAGTTGTGCACCAATTGTAGCCTGGGTAACTTTTTGGGATCTGCCACTAATAGCCAAAGGTGAAGGCCTCATTCTCTCTTTGCCACTGCGTGTGTAGAATGGCATGCTTGCAATTTTTTTTTTATCGTCACTTAACTTTTGCTCAGTTACACTTCTTTTTCGCTTCAATACAGTAAATTTTTTTTTGGTTTTTGTTTTTTGCACTAATTTGAAAACACTCTGTTGTTTGACATCGCCTTGGCCAGATGACGTACTGGGAACACTAACATCAGGACTGGTGACAGAACCTGGTTGCTCATTTAGATCATATGTGGACTGCTTTGAATCCATTCTGAGCGCAAACCACTGAGGAGTGCTAAAAATTATTGAGTAGATACTGCTGACAGATATGACTTTTGACAGCCAGAAATATTAATGCACAATTAGGGAGGACACCCCAAAAACACTGAGGAGTGCTAAAAATTATTGAGTAGATACTGCTGACAGATATGACTTTTGACAGCCAGAAATATTAATGCACAATTAGGGAGGACACCCCAAAAACACTGAGGAGTGCTACAAATTATTGAGTAGATACTGCTGACAGATATGACTTTTGACAGCCAGAAATATTAATGCACAATTAGGGAGGACACCCCAAAAACACTGAGGAGTGCTACAAATTATTGAGTAGATACTGCTGACAGATATGACTTTTGACAGCCAGAAATATTAATGCACAATTAGGGAGGACACCCCAAAAACACTGAGGAGTGCTAAAAATTATTGAGTAGATACTGCTGACAGATATGACTTTTGACAGCCAGAAATATTAATGCACAATTAGGGAGGACACCCCAAAAACACTGAGGAGTGCTACAAATTATTGAGTAGATACTGCTGACAGATATGACTTTTGACAGCCAGAAATATTAATGCACAATTAGGGAGGACACCCCAAAAACACTGAGGAGTGCTAAAAATTATTGAGTAGATACTGCTGACAGATATGACTTTTGACAGCCAGAAATATTAATGCACAATTAGGGAGGACACCCCAAAAACACTGAGGAGTGCTACAAATTATTGAGTAGATACTGCTGACAGATATGACTTTTGACAGCCAGAAATATTAATGCACAATTAGGGAGGACACCCCAAAAACACTGAGGAGTGCTAAAAATTATTGAGTAGATACTGCTGACAGATATGACTTTTGACAGCCAGAAATATTAATGCACAATTAGGGAGGACACCCCAAAAACACTGAGGAGTGCTAAAAATTATTGAGTAGATACTGCTGACAGATATGACTTTTGACAGCCAGAAATATTAATGCACAATTAGGGAGGACACCCCAAAAACACTGAGGAGTGCTAAAAATTATTGAGTAGATACTGCTGACAGATATGACTTTTGACAGCCAGAAATATTAATGCACAATTAGGGAGGACACCCCAAAAACACTGAGGAGTGCTACAAATTATTGAGTAGATACTGCTGACAGATATGACTTTTGACAGCCAGAAATATTAATGCACAATTAGGGAGGACACCCCAAAAACACTGAGGAGTGCTAAAAATTATTGAGTAGATACTGCTGACAGATATGACTTTTGACAGCCAGAAATATTAATGCACAATTAGGGAGGACACCCCAAAAACACTGAGGAGTGCTACAAATTATTGAGTAGATACTGCTGACAGATATGACTTTTGACAGCCAGAAATATTAATGCACAATTAGGGAGGACACCCCAAAAACACTGAGGAGTGCTAAAAATTATTGAGTAGATACTGCTGACAGATATGACTTTTGACAGCCAGAAATATTAATGCACAATTAGGGAGGACACCCCAAAAACACTGAGGAGTGCTACAAATTATTGAGTAGATACTGCTGACAGATATGACTTTTGACAGCCAGAAATATTAATGCACAATTAGGGAGGACACCCCAAAAACACTGAGGAGTGCTAAAAATTATTGAGTAGATACTGCTGACAGATATGACTTTTGACAGCCAGAAATATTAATGCACAATTAGGGAGGACACCCCAAAAACACTGAGGAGTGCTAAAAATTATTGAGTAGATACTGCTGACAGATATGACTTTTGACAGCCAGAAATATTAATGCACAATTAGGGAGGACACCCCAAAAACACTGAGGAGTGCTACAAATTATTGAGTAGATACTGCTGACAGATATGACTTTTGACAGCCAGAAATATTAATGCACAATTATGGGGGACACCCCAAAAGCGCTGGGGAGTGCCAAATATGAAGAAAAAATAATAAACCTCTATCCTCCTCTCTGCACTAGCGATTTTGGTTAGAGCAATTGCAAGAACAATATGGTATTCTCTGTCCCTGCTCTAATTAGCCTATGACTACACCCTGCTCTCTCCCTCTGTCAAATGGCGATGGATTGCTGTGGAGGCGTGTATTTATAAAGTTGAAGTATCGCGAGAACCGAGTCCCGAGATCCGACGATGTCACAATGACGTTCGGCCTCGATTTGGATTCGGAATGGGCGGGAGAGTACCGAGCTGCTCAGCTCGGTACTCGGATACCCAAAGTTCGGGTGGGTTCGGTTCTCGGAGAACCGGACCCGCCCATCTCTAGTTAGGACAGACACCATTTCCAGATCATGTGGGTTACCTCCCAGTCAAAATTGATAGATGAAAGGAATTTCTCAAGGCTGCAGTAACAGCTTATTGCTACATTGTGGTTCTTCAGAGAGACTGTCATCATCTTTGATATAAGGCTGGTGGACTCCTTGGTAGGTGGAGGAAATAGTTTTGCTGCTATGCATTGTTACCCCACTGCCTCTGGAGTACCCATGCAGACTTGCCTAAGAATACAAGACATGGTTCACTTTCAAATTAAAAAATTACCACAAGAGAGTACTGTGAAAAAAAGGAGTGGTTTTCCACAGGCCTCTAAGAGAGGAGTATTTAGCTGACATTCTGCAGAGCAAGACTGCAAACAAAGTTACACATTTGTACAGTAATACACCTAGGTTAAAGAGATACAGGTGTAGGACATGTGTGACAAAATAATAGCAAAGAGTGTAATTTAATTTACATATTTTGAAATTGTCTAGTGGTAACCTTTTCAACAGCTAACTGCAGCTCAGCCATTTCGTTGGTGGGGGGAGCAGGGTAGTAAAAAAATAAAATAAAATACTCACGTGATCGCGGCACCGGCGTCCCTCCTCCTCCTTCCTCTCTGCTCTGTTTACACTGAATGTCAAGCATGACGTCATCAAGTCACGCCTGACATTCAGTGAGGAGCAGCGCAGAGAGGACCAAGAAATAAGCAAGAAGAGAAGAGAAGAGAAGAAAGAAAGAAGCTAATAGAAAGGTAAGTAAAAAAGGGAGGAAAGCAGAAAAGTACAGTATGAGCAAAAAGCGGGGGAGAGAGGCACAGTATGAGAAAAAAGGGGGGAGAGGCACAGCATGAGAAAAAATGAGGAAGGGAGGCACAGTATGAGGAAAAAGGGGGGAGAGAGGCATGGTATGAGAAAAAAGGGGGGAGAGGCACAGCATGAGAAAAAAGGGGGGAGAGAGGCACAGCATGAGAAAAAAGGGGGGAGAGAGGCACAGCATGAGTAAAAAGGGGGGAGAGGCACAGCATGAGAAAAAAGGGGGGAGAGGCACAGCATGAGAAAAAAAGGGGGAGAGGCACAGTATGAGGAAAAAGGGGGGAGAGGCACAGTATGAGGAAAAAGGGGGGGGGGGAGAGAGGCACAATAGTGGGGACTATTAATTTAAGATGGGGTGGTTTGGGTGCTACTGAATGTGGGGGTGAGTTTGGGGAGAATGAGGTCTCTTTATTAAATTATGCCAATGAATTATTTAATGGCAGTAATGTTGCGGGAAATATGTATATTTCTGAAATGTAAATACTATTAATTTATTGCTGGGGCTGTTTGTAGGGAGAGAAATAGGTTTATTTATTAAATGTGAATACTATTATTTTAATGTTGGTGCTGGAGGAAGGCCTAATTATTAATTGTGGGTGCTATTGATTTAACTCCGGGGCTGGCTGTAATTTTCTAAATGTACCCTTTTTTTTTTTCAAATAGGGCCCCCAACATTCCAGGATCCAGACAAGCCGCAACTAAAGAAACCTGCAGCCACAGGTGGTGAAAGTGAGAAGAACAGGTAAGAGAGAGCAGCAGAGTCTGTGAAATGTTGTCATTCTAGTGGGACAATCCCAATTTTTTTGGTGACCGTTCAATGATGTACACAACATTGCAGGTTTTTTTCTGTAGGTGGGGGGCCTGGGCATGTCCTATGATGCGGAGGCGCATTTTTTTTACATTCTCAACTATACATTCTCTCTTTACATTCTCAACTATATATATTCTAACTATTTTTTTTTACATTCTCAACTATAAGGGGGCCCTATGAAGTTGTTGTACCGGGGCCCTGAATTTCTCTTAGCAGCCCTGGTTGGGAGCCCATCCTGAGTATACCAAACTGTGGGGCAGATGCCATATAAGGCACTATGGTGAACACCTATAACTTTACCCAACATAAGTTTACAGTATTTTTAGGAGAGAGGCTTGACTCCTCATTCACATCCTGTGCACCATCTGTAAGTATGGTAACAATAATGGCCAATGTAGGGTCCCCATATTTATTATTTAAAAACACCAGAGCATCCCTCTGACGTTGCGTTTATTCAGTCTTGAAAAGACACCCAATATTTCCAGGAAGCATAATTCTGGGAAAACTTGTGTTCTTAGTTACAAATTCTCTGTAAGAGAAGACAGGACTATTCTAGATATTCCTTAAATCTAGATATACTTGATTAAACCTCCCAGGAGTCCTTGTCTTCCCAGGACAGTTATAGTATTTGCTAATGGAAGTAAATAATGTAAGTTGCAATAGAGCCCTACAAATAAAAGTCTTAAGAAAATGATTAATTAATGCTAAATGGTCATTACAAACTACATTTTTACTCAAGAGTTTGCCGTTCATTATAATGTAAGTAGAATGTGACCTTTAGCATAAAATAAAAAAATAGTAAGAGGAATATTCAGTTGCTCTGTATGAAAGGAAATCTCTGCCAAGCTTCCTATTGTTTCTTTAGATTAGTAGGCTGAATTATTATGCATATAATACAGCATTCTTGAAAGAAACATCAACCCTCTAGCAGAAAGGACCATAACTCCCTTATCTAAAGCCCTTAGACCTCAGCGGGGGAAGGCATGCTTGTAACATTTTCTTAAATCATATCAATGACACTAACAGTGGCATCTTTTAGGGAGCTTGGTGTTATTTTGTGTCTAATAAATTATTAGGCAGAACAATGAGACAGTTTTGCTTATGATACATTCAATAACTATATTTTACTAGTTATTGAACAGTGTACTTCTTTGTAAAAGTAACATTAATCCCTGCTTATTTGTAGTTACATAGTTGCTTCATTAATATTGTTACAAAAGGCACAGACCCATTAAGTTCAACCTTTGATAAATTTGGTGTTGGTCTAGAGGAAGGCAAACCACCAAAGTCCTTTACTAAACTTCCAATTAGGGAGGGTATGGGAACTATTTGTGACGGTATGGGATCAAGAGGACAGGAGGTAGAGTAGGGCAATGAGAACAGAATAGAAACTTCCTCTTCAGTTGTGGGATCAAATGAAGAGAGAGTCGAAGGGTGCTACAGAGGAATTGAGCTGATTGCTTGTCGAGGGAGATAATACCATTTCAAGTCTGATGTTATCTATTTTGTCCTTGAAATAGGCAAGATCCTGGGCGCTGATGGTAGTCGGGGGGTTTTGGGTGGGAGGATTGAGAAGATATTTAAATATGTTAAAAAGGCATTTGGGGTTATAAGTCTGAGCATAGATGAGAGATTGGAAGTATGTTTGTTTTGCAGTATCCAGAGCATTTCTATAGGAGTGGTAGATAGTGGTATATGTGATAAAATCATTAGAGGCACAAGATTTACGCCAGTGACGTTCTGCTTTACGAGAAAGTTTTTGTAGAGTTCGTGTTACTGTAGTGTGCCACGGTTGGCAACGAATTCTACGCAAAGTATGTAGTGTCGCTGGAGCCACTTGATCCAGGGCAGTTGCTAGGGTTTGGTGAAAATGGGGTACTGCCCGGTCAGGGGAGGAAAATGTAGAAATTGGGATGAGAAGGTGTTGAAGAGAGGTGGAAAACTGTTGAAAATCAATAGAGTTAATATTCCTGCGTGTGTTAAGGAAATCAGATACTGAGCATAGTCTAGAGAAAACAAGATCAAGACAGTGGCCATCCTGATGAGTTACGGATTCAGTCCACTGGGAGAGGTGAAGTGAGGATGTTAGAGAGAGTAGTTTGGAAGCAGCATTGGAACGTGGATTAGCAATAGGGATGTTGAAATCACCCATGATGATGGTTGGGATGTCATAGATAAGAAGTGAGGGAGCCATGCAGAGAAGTGTTCAAGAAATTATTGGTGTGGTCCAGGAGGACGATAGATAACAGCAACACGTATAGAGAATGGGTTAAATATACTAACAGTATGCAGTTCAAATGATGTTGTCACGGTTTGGTACTCTGGACTCTTGGACCTGCCCAACTTGATTTAAGGAAATTTTTAACCTGTGGCGCCCTCCAGAGCCCGGCGGCCTAGGCAAGTGCCTAACCTTGCCTAATGGGAGCGCCGGGCCTGTATGGACTGCAGGGACAGATTAGAAAGACAGCGTAAGTGGTAAGTGACAGGAACTGAGAACCTGCTGTGTGACAGGTTAGTATAGAAGCATGCACCACACAGATCAACATAGGTAAAGTTAGTGAACAACAATGATGGAACCCTGGATGAAATTATTTTTTGTGCTACATATTATTTTGTCAAGCATAATGCTGGCCCCTCATATTGCCATAGACGTATGGATGATATCACTGAGCCAGAAATCCAGGTGACAAGATCATCGTCCAAGTTGGCAACAAATGTCATTGGCCAAACTGGACGAGATCCGTCCATTAAGCACTTGGTCCAAGCAGTCACCGATTGCAATCAGATTTTGGGATTCAGCAATTGCTGTGTACATGACCAGCTTAAGAAATTAGACTGTCCAAATAACATTTTATATTTGTGAAAATTCACATTACAAAGCATGATGTTTAGCAACATTGCATATTAATTACTTTACTATTTTAATTACTGTACTTACGATCAAAATGATATAGACTTGGATTGAAACCATAGAAAATATGTTGTATTCTAAATAGCAAATAAAATATTGCAACTGCAAACACATAACAGCCTCAACAAACAAAAGATGGTGCTTCAAGTTGAATAAGAACCTATACTTTAAAGTCCTTGGACATTCATAAAAAGCAGGCACAGTGACAAAAGCAGTCACAGAGGCAGAAGAGTCAACATGATATGCAAGTATGAAGTCATTGTGGTTAGAAGTCACATCATGATGAAAAACCATTCCAGGGGGTAAATGTATCAAGGTGCGATTTTGCAAATCCAGCGATTTTCTCAGGGGAGTTGAAACTCGCAGATATATGAACCTGAGATTTCATGTAAAATCGTCAGAGATGTGTTTCTGTCAAAATCGCTATTTCCAAAATCGATAGAGAACAAATTCCAGACTGTTTGCCACTCTAGCTATATAAGTCTCAAATGTATGAAGCTGCGATGAAGCAAACTTTCCTGAGTTTACTTTAAAAATCGCTACATACAACACGCTGCATCCTAGTACCGTGATTACTAAACACATCACTGTTACACTCTTCCTGCCTATAGAGCCGGAGGTCTGGCAGCTGTCAAAAGTGTTAAAAATAGATAAAAGTTCCACAAAAAAAAGTGTGGGGTCCCCCGTCCTACCACTATTAACCCTAGTGCTGTCAGCCAACTGCTGGTTACGTGAAAATAGGGGAAAATTTTCACGTAACCAGCACTAGGCAAACTAGCTGGGGTGGGTGGCACTATAGCAGGGGGACATGCGGCAGGGGTCCCCCTGCCATAATGACAACCAATCCCAGGCTGTACAGAGCTGGGCTGGATTCCCTAGGGAGTGGGGTCCGCCCAAAAAAATTAGCGGGCCCCCCTCTAGGGACACCCAGCCAATAGCTGAAAGCACTAGCGCTCTTCCTACACCCCTGGGCGGTGAGTGTAGGGTAAAAACAGCGATTATTGTGTTAAAAAATCAAGCAGACGCCATATTGTTTTGTGAAACTACAAGTCCCAGCCAGCCGGGGCTGCCATAAACAGTGTGGGCATGCTGATACTTGTATAACTACAAGCAACAGCATACCCATGGCAGCCAGGGCATGTTGGCACTTGGAGAACCGCAAGTGCCAACATGGCCTGACAGCCACGGCTGGCTAGGACCTGTAGTTCCACAATACAAAATGCTAAATAAACCCCAACACCCTCTTAACAACCACATACTTTTAATTAAAATAATAAAACCCCAATAAAAACAAAATACACCTCATTTATACCACATCATTTTTTTAAAACTAGTAAATCCAAAAAAAACTCAGCAATCAGATTTCTTCTTCTTTCGTCAGCAGCTTTTAATCCAAAAATGCTTGAAAACCATGTCCATATAAATTTGTATCCAAAGTCACTGCTTGACCATGTCCAAAAAAAATGTGTAATTCCATTAGTCCGGCTTTTAAATGTCCCAAAAATATTTGTATTCAAAAGTCCATGCTTGGAAATGTCCAAAATTAATTTGTATTTACAGTAGTCCATGTTTGGAAAATTCTTCAGTTCTTCTGGCCAGGAGGGCCCCCTTGTTGATTGTAGTCTTCTTATCTTCAGCCAGAAGGGCCCCATATTTGGAAAATCCAAACCGGAACATGCTTGGTTAAAAAAAAAAAAAAAAAGGTGACAGATGCCCGCAAACAGCTTCTACACTGTAGAAGCTGCGATATGCAATAAAGTTAGCTCTTGCGCGAGGCTCGCGGCTATTTTTTGGCCTAGAACCAGAAGAGCCAAAATGTGTCACACCTGGGTGTAAATGTATTAAGGGTGCGATTTTTTTCAGCATTTTAAAATCGTGGCAAATCGTGGATGATAACCCATGATTTTAGTCGTCAAGTTGCCAGATGTATTAAACTGCAATTTTTACTCTGATCTTGGAACTTTTATCTATTTTTAAACATTTGACAGCTGCCGGGACCTCCAGCTGTATAGGCAGGGCCAGTGTAAAAGTAATGTGTTTACTAAACACGCAGGAAAGCAGGAAACACAGGAGAGTTAGCTAAAGACATTGCAGCAAATCGCCGGAGATGACCAGCAATTTTTAAGATCAGAGTAAAAATTGCAGTTTAATACATCTGGCAATTTGGCGACTAAAATCGCGGGTTATCACCAGCGATTTGCCGCAATTTTAAAACGCTGAAAAAAATCGCACCTTGATGCGTTTACCCCCAGGTGTGACACATTTTGGCTCTTCTGGTTCTAAGCCATATGACTGCTTTTTGTCACTGTTCCTGTATATTTTATGAATATCCAAGGACTTTAATAGAGGTGTATGTTTTTATAAATCTGGAAGCGTTGTGGCTTGTCCTTTGAGGACTGTGAGTTATTTTTTCATGTGTCTGCAGTGGCATTTTTTGTTTTGTTTGATGAATTAACTGTGCACGTAATAAGGAGCATGCAAGCCGCAGCAGCACACTGTTCACAGAGGCATAACTCTAATTTTAACTTATAAAACACTCAATATGCCTTATAAAATGTACTCTAATAAAAATACTAGGTAGCATGCAAAGTCATATGCAGTGTTTTTCCAAATATTTGAAAAATTGTATTTATATAGATGCATATCTATATCTATCTATCTATCTATCTATCTATCTATCTATCTATCTATCTATCTATCTATCTATATGCATAGCAGATTGAATGCACAAGATACATTAAATAAATATATAATGCAAATGAAAATAAATGCAGCTGAAACAAGAGACGCTCAAGGGAATAAGGCCTGTGTTCTAACCCCAGGCATGTTTCTATACAATACTGGCACCATTAAGAGGATCCCACAAACTAGCTTGACAATTCTGTGTATATTCATATAAGCACTGATTGCATTACTGAGTTACAATATTTAACTAACATCTTGCTGGGTATAAATGTGCTATACATACAATCTGTAAAATCTTACTTTTAGCTTTATAATACATATATTTAATGAGGAGATATCAACCTTTCTGTAAAAAAATTTCAAAGAGTAAAAATATTGTTTTTTGCTTTTTTTTGTTTTCTTCTTCCACATTGTTACACTAATTGGCTTGGGCATTTCGTGATTTATTTTCTTTTATTTTTATTCAATAAACAGCATCTTGATTACAGCATGTCAATGAGCAATGCAACAATACAATAAAGGCCTAGAACCAAAGAACAAGAAATAAACACATTTTCTTCAAAATACATTCACCCAAAAATAATTGATATGCAAAGTCAGCAGGCATTCTGAATCAACCAAATTTATAAAACTCCATTTGGATGAAACGAAGAAAGCACCCCAAATGTGTACTACTGATAACCAGTCAATGTGGATGGCTTTCTTTCACGGAAAACCAATTTTTTTTTTGTTTTTGCTATGGGCACCAGACGTATTTCATTTTGAATAAATGGTTCAAAAAACTGCTAAAAGTAGTTTATAAACTACAGTGCCCAATTGCTTACCACTCCCACACATTCCGCACCATTAACAGCTAGCCTGCTGGGAAACATCATGATCAGGGGCGGATTGGTCATAGGCCTTACCGGGAACTTTACAGGTAGGCTGATGACCTAATGAGGTCGTCTGTCTGTTTTTTTTTTCCTTTGATTTTTTCATTTTTTTGATATCCTGAGACCTGTCCCTCCCCCCTGTGGCCTATCCCACAAGAAGTGGATATCACATGGGACGCGCACCATGTGACAGGTGCCGTCCCATGTGAGCAGAGAAGCGCAGCTTGGAAGCGGCTGAAAGGTAAGTGAGCGGAGCGCAGCGGCGGGGTGCTGACTTTAGTGTGTGTGAGCGGAGGGGGGGGCGATTCCTGTGAGTGTGTGCGCGCAGCGGCGGGGTGCTGATTCTAATGTGTGTGAGCGGAAGGGGGCTGATTCCAGTGTGTGTATATGTGAGCGGAGGCAGGGCTGATGGCAATGTGTGTGTGAAGGTAGCAGGGGGGGCCGATGACAATGTGTGTGTGAAAGCAGCAGGGGGGGCTGATGACAATGTGTGTGTGTGAAGGTAGCAGAGGGGGCTGATGACAATGTGTGTGTGTGTGAAGGCAGCAGGGGTGGGCTGATGACAATGTGTGTATGTGTGTGTGTAGGCAGCAGGGGGGCTGATGACAATATGTGTGTGTGTGAAGGCAGCAGGGGGGGCTGATGACAATGTGTGTGTGTGTGTAGGCAGCAGGGGGGGCTGATGACAACGTGTGTGTGTGTGTGAAGGCTGCAGGGGGAGACTGATGGCAATGGTGTGTGTTGGTAAAGGGGGTTTGTGGCAATGTAGTGTTTTGGCAAAGGGGGCTTGTGGTAATGGTGTGTGTTGGCAAAGGGGGCTTGTGGCATTGTAATATGGGTGTGAGGTAGGTGGTGGCTAATTAATGGTTGCTATTTTGTTTGTGGAGTGATGGTGGGGCAATTTAATTTAATAGCGGGGACTATTTAAGAAGGGATTTTTTGGGGGCTATTAATTGAATGTGGGGATGAGTTTGGGAAGAATGAGGTCTATTTATTAAATGGAATTTTAATTATTTAATGCCAGTGAAGGTTGCGGGAAATAGGTATATTTATTAAACATAAATGTTATTAATTTATTGCTGGGGCTGTGGACATTCTCTACTTTAATTTGGGTGGGATGTAGGCTAGTAATTTAATGGTGGACTGCAAGTTGGAGCTAATTATTTAATGGTGGGTGCTATTAATTTATTTGTGGGGTTATGGTGGTGCTATTTAATTAGAGGAGTCTATTGATTTAAGGTGAGGTGACAGGACCTGTAATTTAATGGTGGGGTGATTTGGGGCTATTGAATGGGGGGCTGAGTTTGGGAAGAGTGCTATTTATGAAATATGAATTATTTAATGCCGGCATGGTCATGGGAAATGGTTATATTTATTAAATGTAAATGCTGTTAATTTATTGCTGGGGCTGTTTGGAGGGAAAAAGGTTTATTTATTAAATGTGAATTCTAGCATTTTAATGTTATGGCTGGAGGAACGCCTATTTATTAAATGTGGGTGCTTTTGATTTTGATCCGGACGGATGTTTATTTGTGCCGGTTCATTTAAGGAAGGCGGTTGTTGCAGAAGCTCACAATAGTAAGACTGCTGGACATCCCGGAATCCGGAAAACGTTGGAAGTCTTATCCCATACTGTATGGTGGCCATCATTACCTACTGATGTCAGGAGTTATGCTCTCTCTTGCGAGGGTTGTGCCAGGAATAAAGTTCCCAGGAAAACCCTGGACTCATTTGTCCATGGACTTTATAGTCGATCTGCCACTCTCTGCAGGACACAACACCATAAGGGTTGTAGTAGATCGATTCAGCAAGATGTCTCACTTCATACCACTAACCAGGCTCCCTAGCGCTCGAAATCTGGCTGTCCTGTTCATCCAGCACATATTCCGCCACCATGGACTTCCTGTTGACATTGTTTCTGATCGTGGGTCACAATTTATAGCACAATTTTGGAAATCCTTTTGTACCCTGCTTGGAATCAAGATTAGCCTGTCGTCTGCATACCACCCTCAGTCTCATGGGCAGACTGAAAGGGTTAATCAGTCCTTGGAGCAGTTCTTACGATGCTACACTTCCGAATTTCACGACAACTGGTCGTCCTTATTGCCCTGGGCAGAATTCGCCTATAACAATTCATATCATTCATCTACGCAAATCTGGCCATTCTATTGCAACTTTGGTTTCCATCCCAGATCCAATTCCTTGCATTCCCTCAGATCCGCTGGTATTCCGGAGATTCGTTTCACAGCTGCTGACCTCCAGGTCATTTTGAAAAAAGTGCAATTCGCTTTAAGACGGGCCTCATTTTCTGCAAAAAAAATTTCTGATCGCCACCGTACCACCTGCTCCCTTAAAGTGGGCCAGAAAGTGTGTCTTTCTACACAAAATATTAGGCTCAGACAGCCTTGCAGGAAATTGGGTCCTAAATTCATCGGTCCGTTTCTCATTGTTAAGCAGATCAATGCCGTGGCATTCAGGTTGAAAATTCCTGGGTCATTTAAGGATACCAAACACATTTCATTGCTCTTTGCTTAAGCATGTGCTGTACCCAAGTCAATCCCAGCTTCCAAGTCTACATGTACAGAATCGGAATAAACCTCAAAAATACATAATTCAGAAGATTCTCGATTCTAAGAACGTGCAGGGACAGGTGCACTTCCTGGTACAGTGGAGGAATCACGACTTGGAAGAGCGGTCCTGGGTCCCGCGGAGAAAACTTAATGCCACAAAACTTTTAAGAGAATTTTTCAAAAAATTCCCTAAAAAACCTGGGTGTCGGGGTTCCTTGACCCCTCCTCAAGGGGGGGGGTACTGTCACGAGCCGCGGCGGTACTCACAGCCCCCGTGGCTCGCTTCCTGCCTGCTCTAGAGTCCCGGCCGTCACCATGACGACCGGGACGTCATTTCCCCTCAACTCCCGAGCGTTGCCAAGGCAACGGCCGGACGCCTCTTCAGCGCTGTGTCCCGGCGGTGTTGGTAGCCGGGCGCATGTGCGCAACAGATAGCCGGTAGGCTGATCTAATGAGGAGGGCTGGATTTACAGGCATTAGCCTGCAACTGTGTATTTCAGGGTCAAGCCCTGATTGGCCCTGCTCTGTCTAAGCAATTAGCCTGCAGGAGTGTATCAACTCCTGATTGGTTTGTGTGAGTATTTAAGGCAATAAGGTCTGCTGCCTCATTGCCGGTTATAGCGTCCAGTCTGCCTGTCAGCTAACCTGCTCCTGCTCCTGTTTAGTATTGGTGAAAACCTGTTTGGACTGATTACCTGTGTATGACCCCTTGCCTGGATTTTGACCCTGCCTGTGTATCCTGTGACCCTGACCTTCTTGCCTGTATCTGGACCTTGCTACCGTGCTTGTGACCCTTGACCCTGGATTGTGTATTGGAATCCCTGTCTTCTGCCGGCCCTTGACCCTTGCCTGGACTTCACTCCGCTTACCTGGGTTCCCCCTAGTCGGTACGCACTTCACGACCCTCTGCTAGTCTGCGGCCAAGTCTGTCCCCGCCACTAGGGGCTCCAGTGAACACCTGACTGGCAGAGCAGACTCCGGGTTGTGCTGTACCGGCTAGAGGGGTTCCTAACATAGAGATAGCAGAAATGATGATGAATTAGATACCTTTATATAATTGCTACATTTAACTAGATATGACAAAGCCAGAGACTAGATCAAGAAAGAGGAACCAAATTTGGTTTAGAGTAACACCATGATTCAGGATGTCTGCTGACATAACCCTAAAGTCAAACTGACATACAAATTTATGGAATAAATATCTATATTTTCATTTGAGTATCCACAAGATACATTAAGTTGCTCTAAAGTACCAATATCTAAAATGCTAATTTTCTTGGATGTTGCAAATAAAACAAGTTAATCACAGTTTACACTAAATCCGGATCTGGGGATTGACGACAAGTTATGAGGAGTGTCTGAAAATTACCTAAATAAAGTGCATACTGCATGGAGCGATCAAAGTGCTCTTATAAGCAGCAGATTTACTCACCACAGGGAATGTAAAGCATTATATGTTTTAAACAGAGAGCAAAAGCTGGCACTGCCTAATAATCCATACTTTCTAGTGACATTGATATTCATAGAGAAACATTGTCCCTTTTATCTGTTTGCATAATTAAGATTCAGAGCACATGGCCATACATAAGCCATATTTATCCACCTGCAAGATGGCCCTGAATAGAAGAATATCTTTCCTTTCATTTTCAGGCTACGTGAAATAATTTTATATCAGTATAGTATTTTTTTTAACTGCTGATTACTATCTTTTTCAAAGGGTTCAATGAATGCCTGTAGAATGGAATATCAGGTGGAGAATTAGAGAATTATCTCCACATTTACACAATTTTATTGTCCAGGTAGAGTTGATTTTTTTTACTGTTGTTGCTGTCTTTAGAAATAACAAAAGATCTGCTGTATAGATACAGTTGTATGCAATGCACATATCTAAGTTTATCCAATGTTGTATCCTAGGGACAATATAATTATCTGAGACTGGAATTTCCCTTACTTTATCAGCTCTGACTGTGTTGTTGTCCATAATGTTCAGGGATGGTGATAAAGCTTTGTCTCTGACAATGTCCTTGTTTTATTTCACTTGATAAAAATGTATGCAATGTAGCAACACGCATACAGAGATTTGAATAGAACACCAAAATCTCAAAATAAAAATAATAATAACAGTTCTCATATTGCACACGTACACATTTTTTGTTCTAAGTAAGAATTAATACTCCCACCACTGTAACTGAACCGATAAGGATGACGGAAAACTACACAGTTGCTTTTTCACAACAAAATAAATAATGACCTTCAAGAAATAATGACCACCGTGGACTAGAATATTTGGCAAAAAATGGCTGTAATGTTGCCACTTTGTTTTATTAGCTTTTGAAAAAGAAACTGTGGGAGTAAAGTAATTTGGAAAACTCTAATTGTATCCAAAATCTATCTGTTGGCATAAGGACAGCATAACAGCACATTACAATGCACAAGGATTGTTGCAGACTTGCATAAAATGAGGAGGATTTAGGTGCAGAAAACGTACCTCTTATTATGATCTCAGATGCTTTTATTTCTGTCCTTTATTTATGAAGAGCTGTACATTGAAGGGATCATGGCACAAATTACGTACAATGATATGAAACAGAAGGTAAAGATGGCCCTGTCCTAATGAATTTATAATCTAAGAGGTGGGGGGGCATTTGATACATAAGGTAGTGGAGTAACAAATATAGGTGCTGGTGGGTAAGCTAAGAGTGGCTACTTTACGGATGCTTCATTATCAGTCGCCAATAATAAAGTAGCCATTGGCGACTGGCATTAATGTTGCAACTAACAGTGGTGTGGTACAGTTGGAATGAAGAGAGACAGTGTGAGGTGTTGACATGAAAAACTGAACTAGTCATTGTAGCAAATGTAAAACAGGCAACTACTGGTAACCATGTCCTTCACCATTTATGTTAACTGAACCACCTTCCTCTTGTGGCACTGGAAAAGTCTGTCTCTTCTGTGCTGCGCGGGCACTCTTGCGATTATCCTCCAGCTTGGAACAGCTGTGTGTAACCTGATGTATTTCATTAGCACCGTACCCATATATGTCACCCAAATGCAGCTACTGTGACATTTCACGTCCCGCTTGACCTTCATGTAACTAGCTGAGCGGCTATTGACCTAACCAGTCAATTGAGGACAATGTCAGGGCTCTGTAGTTATTGTTACATAATATTTTTTTATTATTTTCATTGAATTATGTTGTTGATAAATATTCCCATTTGGACTAGGTATAGGAAAAATATTTTTATGATACAATAAAGTGATAAAAGGGTGTTCTTATTTAAATAAATGTTCATTTAACCCTTTGTGTGTTTTTCAGCTATTGTGAAACAGCATGTACCACAACAAGCATTGGCAGCTATGGGCATGTTGGTGCTTGTAGTTTAACAAAATCAGCATGCTCTTGCTGCAAGTGCTTTCTGGGACTTGTAGTGCCGCTGAGACAATTGGGGTGGCATGTTTGACAATGGTCCAGACTTATTTATATTACTGTTGCAACCATGACATGCTGGAAAGAACCTTAGTGCTTTTTAGGACATAGATGGTGCCCCTGGTAGGTGGGAAGAACTAATTTTTTGCAGGCCCTCCGAGAGGCTCTAGTATCTTGTATACCAGGTTGAGTCTGGTTCCCACTATATCAGTAGGACTGCCTTGCAGCAGGTTTTCCTGCTCTAATGGGACTAGTCCAGCCTGTCAAAGCTGGGTGCTGGTTATCACATTTGCAGGAACACCCCACCCTGGTTGTACCTCTGTTGTACCTGTCTAGCACTAGTTGTAGGAAAAACAATATTTATTTAACAGTGTAAAGATATGACAGTCATCATTATGATGATAACAGGCGTCTTTTTGCTCCAGCCGCATCTTTACACTCCAGCTTCATTTATACACAAGATTTTGTTTGTGCTTATGTTAAGATGCATGCAAACATAGAAATGCAAGTGTGCAGATGCATTTTTGTGCCTATGTTCTAACTCAGGCCCAAAATAGTCTCTTATAGAATTAGAGATGGGCGGGCTCGGTTCCCCGAGAACCAAACCCGCCCGAACTTTGGGTATCCGAGTACTGAGCCGAGTAGGCTCGGTACTCTCCCGCCCGCTCAGAATCCAAATCGAGGCCGAACGTCATCGTGACGTCGTCGGATCTCGGGGCTCGGTTCTCGCGATACTTCAAGATTATAAATACACGCCTCCACAGCAATCCATCGCCATTTGACAGAGGGAGAGAGCAGGGTGTAGTTACAGGCTGATTAGAGCAGGGTGTAGTTACAGGCTGATTAGAGCAGGGACAGAGAATACAATATTCTGATTCCAATTGTGCTAACAAAAATCGCTAGAGAAGAGAGGAGGATAGAGGAGTTTTTTTTTTCTTTCAATATTTGGCACTCAAAGTGCTTTTTGGGTGTCCCCCATTATTTTGCCTAAATATTTCTGCCTGTCAAAATTACTATCTGTCAGCAGTATCTTACCAAATAATTTTTAGCACTCCCCAATGCTTTTGGGGTGTCCCCCATAATTGTGCATAAATATTTCTGGCTGTCAAAATTACTATCTGTCAGCAGTATCTACCAAATAATTTTTAGCACTCCCCAGTGCTTTTGGGGTGTTCCTAAACATAACAATTTTCACCGCACCAAGCTTAACCCCTTATATGTAGAAGAGATCTATTTGTCTCATAAAGTGGGGAGGTGCTCCTACACATTACCAATATATGTATTGAATAAGGAAAAGAGGAAAGGGGGAGGGATGGGAAAATGTGTATATAGGGCACTCTTTTAGTTCAATATATATAGTAGATTTCTGTTAAGAGTAAAATCTTTATTATAATAAACAGATGATACATTAGCGAAATAATTAAAAACACTCAGTGAATGAACATAATGACCAAATGTACTAGGTGAAACACTGTTAAGAAGTAGTAAAAAAGACTACTGTGCTGTCTCACTGTGTTCTATCAGTAATGTTAAGAAATAAGCTGTACCAATATCACGTAGATCGAATACTGATATTGAGTTTAATATATATAGGTACAATGGGTTATCATCATTGTGTGTCAAAACCTTCTCTCATATTATGGTCTATTTCAGGACACTTATTATCTCATTAAACCTCCTATATATAACTCCTCTCCAAGGAACATGGTCCCATGTTATCGCTCCTAGAGGTGGAATTTAGTACTACACTGATTATAGTATTGTAAATATAGTTGATCTAATAGTACGTGAGTACATAACCTCACCCCTCTGCTACTGAATGGTAGTATAGATATAGCAATGTTGCTAAAGTTCTGAATGGTTTAGCAATGGTGGAGACTGGGGTTAGGTATCACTATATATCCGGATACCTGACATCCCATCTGATCTATTATCTGGTTAGTAAGGTGCTCCAGATTATAGAAACCCTTAGCCTAACAGGCTGGGGGATAGCTGGATAGTTAATGAGCTCTTAATAACATGTCATCTATAACACTATCAAGTGATGCCCAGCGTAACCCCGTTTAATCTATTAGAGAGGAGAGCCCATAGCCTAACAAACTGGGGAGTAGCTGGATAATTAAACTGTTCTTAGTATTGTATAGTCTCTAGCACTCTTCAGGGTGCCCAGCGTAACCCCGTTAGTCTATTGCAGAGGAGCTTATTTCTTAACATTACTGATAGAACACAGTGAGACAGCACAGTAGTCTTTTTTACTACTTCTTAACAGTGTTTCACCTAGTACATTTGGTCATTATGTTCATTCACTGAGTGTTTTTAATTATTTCGCTAATGTATCATCTGTTTATTATAATAAAGATATTACTCTTAACAGAAATCTACTATATATATTGAACTTTTGGGGTGTTTCCCATAATTGTGCATAAGTATTTCTGGCTGTCAAAATTACTATCTGTCAGCAGTATCTACCAAATAATTTTTTGCACTCCCCAGTGCTTTTGGGGTGTTTCCCATAATTGTGCATAAATATTTCTGGCTGTCAAAAGTCATATTTGTCAGCAGTATCTACCAAATAATTTTTAGCACTACAAGTGCTTTGGGCTCAGAATGGATTCAAAGCAGTCCACATATGAGCAGATTGAGCAACCAGGTTCTGTCACCAGTCCTGATGGTAGTGTTCCCAGTACGTCATCTGGGCAAGGCGATGTCAAAGTACACAGTGTTTTGAAATCATTCAATAAAACACACCCCCAAAATTTTTTTACTGTGTTGAAGCGAAAAAGAAGTGTAACTGAGGAAAAGTTAAGTGCCGATAAATTTTTTTTTGCCAACATGCCATTCTACACACGCAGTAGCAAAGAGAGAATGAGGCCTTCGCCTTTCTCTATTAGTGGCAGATCTAAAAATGTTACCGAGCCTACAAGTGGTGCACAACTACTGTTATGCGTCAAAGCCGAGCTGCAAGATAACAGTAAGGCATTAGAGGATAATGTTTGCTCTGATTCACAAATGACAGCAATCCCTGTGGAGAGTCCATCCACCAGTGGTATGTCTAATCGTGAGCATTCTGATAATGTACCCATAAAGAAGGGCCCTTTCAGCAGTTCTGCTGATGTGTGTCTGAACAGCCCGAGTGTAGTCAGTGATACACCAATTGAGGATGCCATTTTTGAATTAGAAGAGGATGAGGGGGAGATTTCTGTAGGCGACGAGGGCACTAATGATGATGTTGATGATTATGATGCAGACAGATACCAAATTGCCTTTCTCAATTTCTATTTATATTCTAGACTCTATAATGGCTGAATAGTTTACTATTTTACTCCTAGTGGAGAGGGGGTCTGATGCAGACAGATACCAAACTACCGTGGTCCATTTATTTTTACTTTCTAATTCCATAGTCTATGCAGGCTGCTTTTTTTCTATTCAACTATAAGTGGAGGGCGGGGGGGGGGGCATAGATAGCCACCAAACTACCGTGATCCATTTATTTTTACTTTCTAATTCCACAGTCTATGCAGGCTGCTTTTTTTCTATTCAACTACAAGTGGAGGGCGGGGGGCATAGATAGCCACCAAACTACCGTGGTCCATTTATTTTTACTTTCTAATTCCACAGTTTATGCAGGCTGCTTTTTTTATTTTGAAACCGCATAGACAAGTGAAAAAACATACTCAGGTTAAGCAGTAATGCGATACACTTGAGACATAAACGTAATGACACTTTCACAATGATAAAGAATAACACTTTCAACAACATGGAAGTGTAGACAGCTGAGCGAAATACAGACGTGAAACAATCAAAAGGCAGTGGTGGTTTTGTAAAGATAACTTTTGAGAAGGGTAACGGAGTATGAGAAAAAGGGAAGGTGAGGGTCAGGGGGGGGGAGGGGGAGGGGGGGATTAACCTCTTAATCTAATAGAAATACAAATCAAGAATTTCCCGGGATGGAGGACTGTTGGCAATTAAACCAGGGTGACCACACTTCTCTAAATTTTGGTAAAGTATCATTCAACAGGGCAGATAAACCAAATGCGGTTAAGCAGTTCTGCTTTGGAGGGAGCCGTGGGTTGTTTCCAAGCTCTTGCTATGAGTAATTTGGAAGCTTGATAAATGTGTGCAATTAAGCAATTTTCAGCTTTACTTATATCAGGGATGGGCTGGTTTAGTAGGATCTGAGCAGGCTTCTTACTAACTTTAATCCCCGTAGCTTTTCGAGCTATAGCCAGAGTGAGATTCCAAAAAGTTTGAATGACAGGACACTCCCACCAAATATGCAAAAAAGTTCCCTTGGCCCCGCAGAGGCGCCAACATCTATCTGAAACCGAAGGGTATATCCGATGCAACCTCTCTGGAACCAGGTACCAGCGCGTATAAATCTTATAGCAATTTTCCTGTATACCTGCATTAATGGAGACCTTCGCTGTTCTTGTGCGAATAGTAGATCACTCCTCGCTGTCCAATGGCTCCCCCAGATCCCGCTGCCATGCCTCTTCATGGGACTCGAGAATTTGATCAGGTGGTGCTGTGAGTGTACGATACATGATTGAAATATTACCCCTACGGCCTGCGGAGTGTATACAGTGTCGCTCAAATTGGGAAATTCTCCGGAGTCGGGAGGACCGGGTTTGTGACTGTATAAAGTTGCAAATTTGTACATATTGAAAATGAATAGGAGGAGGAGGATGACATTTATTTCGAATTTCTTCGAACGAGGCAGGGGCGGTTGCTCCCTTAATATGTAGAAAGCCCTCTTTCTTGTGTGTGCGCCACCATCTAGATATTGCGGCTGATCTCCCGGGAGGGAATAATGGGTGAGTCCACATAGGAGTCAGGGGAGATGGGTATGGGGCTAGGTTATGTTTTTTATTAGCCAGATCCCATAAGTTTAGAGTAAAGGCGATTGATGGGCAGGAGTAAACTGACGCCGGTCTACAAGATTTAGGAAGCCATAGTAGGTGATGTACAGGTATATCCGGGGTCATAGCATTTTCTATGTCCACCCATTTTTTTAGGCCTGGATTGTGATGCCAAGAGATTACGTGACTCAATTGTGTAGTCAAGTAATATTCAAACATTAGCGGCAGACCAAGACCTCCAGCTCCTTTGGGTTTGGCTAGTAGCGATTTACTTAGTCTGGGTTTATTACCTTGCCAGATAAAACGGTTGCATAACGCTTGAAGAGAAAGGATAGTTTTCCGGGGGATTGACACTGGGAGCATCTGAAATAAGTACAATAGGCAGGGGAGGATATTCATTTTGATAACTTGAATTATACCTACCCAGGAAATGTATTTAGGTTCCCATCTAGCTAGATCCTGTTGAATGGTTGTCAGTAAGGGCAAATAATTAGCTTTATATAGGCCTACAAAGTGTTTGGTGATATTTATCCCCAAGTATCTGATTGAGTGAGGACGCCACTGGAAGTTAAATGACAATTGTAGAGCTTGTCTAGTTTTGCTTTGGACATGAAGGGAGAGGGCTTTGGATTTGGAATCGTTAATTTTATATCCCGAAAACGTACCAAAAAGTGCAAGTTCTGACATTAGGTTCGGGAGCGATACAGTGGGATTACTCAAAGTGAGCAGGACATCGTCTGCAAAAAGTGAGATTTTATAATGTGAGGCGCCCAGCCGGATGCCTGTAATGTCTGGGTTGAGACGTATTTTGGCTGCCAAAGGTTCAATGCATAGAGAGAACAGTAGTGGGGTTAGTGGGCAGCCTTGCCTCGTGCCGTTGTGTAACTGGATGCGACTGGAGACCTGACCATTGGTCATGACCCGGGAGGTAGGGTTAGTGTATAAAGCTGTTATAACCTGTAAAAAGTATCCTCGGAAACCAAATGTCTCTAACGCAGAAAACATAAAAGGCCAGACTACCCTATCAAATGCTTTCTCTGCGTCCAAGGCTAGAAGCAGCGAGGGGAGTTTATTAGAATTAACATAGTGGATTAAATCTATTACTCTACGCGTATTGTCAAGGGCCTGTCTATTAGGAATAAAACCCACCTGATCAGGGTCTATGAGATCGGCCAGGACTCCATTCAATCTATTAGCTAAGACTTTGGCAAAAAGCTTAATATCTGTGTTAGGGAGAGAGATTGGGCAGTAATTTGCACAGTTGGTGTGATCCTTGTCTGCAGGCTGCTTTTTTTCTATTCAACTACAAGTGGAGGGCATAGATAGCCACCAAACTACCGTGGTCCATTTATTTTTACTTTCTAATTCCACAGTCTATGCAGGCTGCTTTTTTTTTATTCAACTACAAGTGGAGGGTGTAATATACACCCAAAGACGATGACTGCATTGCCAATAGGCAAAGATGAAGAGGAAGACAACCAGGTTTGTGTGGAGAATTAAGGACGGCCTACCAGGGATTAAACTGTTTTCTTCCTAATTTATTAACTTTAGAATTACCTTACTTATCCAAGAAACAGGTGGAGCACTAAATTACGTTATTTTATGCACAAAAACATTGATTTTAAACAAAATTGCAAAACCAAACCAAACAAAACCAAAACCAAAACCAAAACACGCAAGGGCGGTTTTGCAAAACCAAAACCAAAACACGAAGGTAATCCAAATCCAAAACCAAAACCAAAACACGGGGGTCAGTGACCATCTCTACTCAGAATGCGCTGCTGGACCTGTAGATTGACAGTTATTATCTGCAATAACTTTTAAATGGATGAAAGAGTTGAAGAGTGATGTATGTGAATTAGAAGGGCTCTAGCTTAGCATTTTTTATTTGTATTTTATATTTGTGCAATTACAATAGATATGTTTTCCATATGCAAATCACACGGCCGAATTAAGGCAGTGAAGAGCGTTTTCCAAATCTTTTCCAAAAGTGGCAGTTGCAAGTGGAGGTAAAAAAGTTGAAAAATGCTGCATATTTTCTAAAAATTTCACCAATTTTGCCTCAATTTCACCGTAGAAAAATACTGGAGATAACCTGGAATAAAAGTTGTGGTGTTTTTATAAAATGGAATAAATTTACTCCATTTTCCCAAAAATCTATAGATACTTCCTGTTTCCGCCATTTTTTTTACACTAGCCCTCATCACCATGACCCAGTTCCACGTCAAACTTGATATGCTATTAGTATGAGAACATAATTTTTAACAATTTAAAACGAGAAGGGACCTCATTTTTCGAACAAAACATTGCTGTAGAATTAAGTATTTCCCAATTTATTTGTGTTGGAGTTTTCAAAGGATTGGAGACCAAATAGATGTGGGCAGCTGCTGCTAGGACTGTGATCTTAGTCCTTTAATAAGGAAGGGACACATTTAATAAATATTAAAATGGTTTTGTGGCTGATCAAAACCAGTTGAAGTACAGACCAGTGTTCCCTCTAAACTGAGCAATCTGGAAAGGAAAGAGTTAAAAGGTCACTCTAATGAGGGCTCCACCCCAAAAGGTTTGCATTTGCAATCTGCAGGATGTTTCCTAGTAAGATACAGGTTAAACTCTATCATTTCCAGATTGCTCAGCTTAGAGGGAACACTGGTACAGACATAATATTTATGAAATTACTCATCTTGCTTCAATCAGTCACACAACCTAGTTACCTATACACAATGGAGGTAGCCAACAGTCAGGAGAATGCAGCTCATGAATTTACTGAGGCACTTTTGCCTTCATTGTGGATGTTTTCAATGTTTTAACTTGAAGATTGTGCTTGGTTTAGTCTTCCCTATCTTTGGAACTGTGTAATAATACATCTCTCTTATGGACAGTAAAAGATAGCAATCCCAGGTACTAGGTAGGCATTAGATACACTATATGGACAGAAGTATCTGGACGCTTCACCATTACACCAAAAGAGACATGTTTCAAGTTCTCCACAGTCCAATGTTTGTGTGCTTTACACCACTCCATAAAATGCTTGGCATTGGTCTTGGTGATGTGAGGCTTGCATGCAGCTGCTCGGCCATGGAAAACCATTCTATTAAGCTCCTGCCGCACAGTTGTCGTGCTTACAATAAGGCCAGTAAAAGTTCGTAATTCTTCAGCTATGGAATCAGCAGAGCGACTATTACACACCTTGCTCCTTAGCAGACGTTGACCCCGCTCTGTGATTTTACGTGGTCTTCTGCTTCGTGGCTGAGTTGCTGTTGTCCCTAAACGCTTCCACTTTCAAATACTACAGTTGACCATGGAATATCCAGCAAGGATAAAATTTCACGAACCATCTTATTACAAAGGTGGCATCCTATCACAGTAAGACGCTTGAAGACACTGAGCTCGTCAGAGCGCCTCATTTTGTATCACAAATGTTTGCAAGCAGAGACTGCATGGCTAGGTGCTTGATTTTATACACCTCTGGAAACGGGTCTGATTGAAACACCTTAATTCAATAATTAACAGGTGTGGCAATATACCTTTGTCCATATAGTGTATGACTGCACATTAGCCATAAAGAACAGGTCTAAGTCTATCAATTAAACTCAACCTCCTTATTGTAGAAACAATTTGCCGGAAAGATGCTTGTTGATATTTTTATAATGCTAAACTACACAGGGGACACCTTTATATTTTGGGGTACAAGTTTGCAGGATAAAAAGATCTAAAGAACAATATAACAATGTTATATTGCTGTACCTCACAGCAGTCCTAAAAATATGAAATAGGGTAATTTTGGCCACTGTCCCATTCTTTCCATTGCACTACCCTAAATTGTGAGGTTCTGTCTCTAAATCATTAAACCATGTCCCTTTGCAGGTGAAGAAATTGCTTCAAATAAGTTGGGACTGTTTGTAGCTAAGCATTGTTTTAAACAAAGACTGTTTTTTAGGTTACTTTATTAAAAGATATAAAACTAACAGAAGGGATATCAAATATATAGTTTATATCTCACAATCTATCTGTTTCCTGAATGAATTTAAGAGTCGATTTGAAGCAAAAGAGTTAAGCTTTCACTGCACCAGCAAACTGATGAATTTGATTCATTACCATGGTGATTTAATTGAATGCTTATAAAGCAAGGCTTAAAGGTCACACATTTGTATGCCATGATAGGTTACACTTTGTGGAAAGGCAACAGTTGACTGTTCACCTTTCCACCTTTCCCAAGCCTCTTCTGCCTAAATATTTTTCCAGGAAAGAAAATGGGATTCAATAAAGATACGTTTAATTACAGGGTTAATGGGAGTTGAAAAACAGGTCTGCTACTTAGCAGTTTATTGGAAGTAGTAATGCATGTTAATGGCACAACAGTAAAGCAGAGGTCATTGTCAATGAACATTGAAGGCCACATCCATCATATCGGCAGAAATCTAATAACATGTTGTACCTTTAGTATTATGTCTTTACAGTTCTCTGCAGATTAACTGCTTCATTATTGTTATTGTACGTTGCTAGCAAAATGTAACAAGTTTGTTTTATTAATGTGAAATATATGTTGGATAATTTAGTTAATGTCTGTTTTATGTTACTTCTATCCTTCTGGAATTCACTGAACAGAACCCTCACCATTCGATTGAGTGGGCCTCATTTACTAACACTACACTCTGGTGAAAACAAATTTGCACTGTACCCCAAAAAACAATTAGAAATTAGCCTATATATGTCTAGTACAATTTAAACAATGAAAGCAAGGGTCGAATTGGTTGCTATGGTTTAGCATAACTTCTACACCTAAGTGTAATGTCAGTAAATTAACCCTATTGATTGTGTAGTCTTCTTAATGTCTGCATTCACTGAGAAGCTAGTTTTCTATAGCAGATTGAAGCCATTTAATCAGTAAATAAATTAATAGACATCTGTTCAAAACTCAAGCAGAACATACATAGTGTAATAACAAATACTACTAGTATGAATTTATAACAATTAATCAATTATTTTCCAACATGATAAAATGCTGCATTATTGAGTTTTGTGCCATGTGAATGTCTGTGGGAGGATAGAGTGTAAGGACAAGATGTACTGCAATGTGCTGTATGCTGATCACCTTGACAAAAATAGTCCCACCCCCTGACTATGCATCATATGCCCTTGAAATTATATACTTTATAATGGCAGCAGAGAATTAAAGACACAATAGATTGTCTGTAATGTAATGCAAGCAATGATTACTTAAAGGTAAAGGTAAACACTTAAATACTTACAATATGTTTTATTTAACCATCTAGATAAAATAAGATAAACATACTTGGTTTAAATATTACATATATAAAATTGCACAAAGTATACTTAAAGACAAATGTAAATAAATGGGTAATACATTATAAGATAATTAAATGCACATAAAGGGTCTCATTTAGATTTAGGAGCAAAGCAAAAAAAAAAAAAAAAAGGGGCAAAAACCATGCTGCACTGCAGGGGTGGCAAATTTGTGAGGACAGGTTTAGAGTTGGAAGGATCTGTGACCTAGCTCAACTCTAAATTGCAGTGTAAAAACAAAGCGCTGTACAGTATTTGTCCGCTACATGCAAAAGCAGGCAGCATTTTCCCTGCATGAAAAAATAAATAAATGTATTTACATACCTTGCATTGCAACATGGTTTGTCAAGGAGCAAATTGGTTCTTTTTTTGCTTTGCTCCTAATTCTAAATGAGGCCCTAAATGTTTAAGAACTCCCATTAACTCCTTCTCAGTAATGGAGCCAAGTAGTTCCCATGAATGAGACCTACCACTGCTTGGACAACCAGCTTACACTTGAAAATCCTGTACAAAACCAATCCTATTTGAACTTTGGGTGACTCATGCTGAATTGAACCCAATTTGTGTTTTTGGTTTTTTTCTTCTAAGCAAGTGCACAAAACTAGTTATTGAGCCCTTGGGTGTGCAAATCTGCTAAACTACAATTGCAACTTGAGTGGAGGTCAACTCCAACAAATATTTAATTCAATAAATTCTGAAGGATTAATGTTTGTATGAAATTCACTTACCTGCATAAAATGCATCTGTATGGTAAAACAGCCATCCCATTAAACGTATAGTATAAGTAAAATTAGCAGCTTCTGTTAGGCTGCTGGCCTGGTCACCAACTCACAGAACAAGATGGCAGAGGTCTTCACCTATAGCAGCCGCCTTTCTCTTAGAGCTTTATACGCTCACCGGTACTCAGATGCCCCCAGGACTTAACTCCAGGCGTAGTGTGAGTTGGTAATACAGGCCCGCAGCGGCAGGCCAGGAGGCTGGATAGAAGGCAGCGGATAGTCAGACAGTAGCCGAGGTCAAGGGTCACAGGCAAGCAGGGTAGTCAATAAACACGCCAAAGGTTGGGGTCACAGGCAAGGTAGCGGAGTCCAAGGTACAGGCCAAAGGGTCAGGGTCACGGGCAAACAGGCAGAGTCAAAAGTCCAGGCAGAAGGTCATGACAGTAAATCCAACAGAGTATCCACAGGACAGGGTACAACAGACAGGAGCAGGTCAGCAAGACTGGGTCAGAAGCGTTATAACCGGCAGGGAGGCTAAGCCCTCCCTGCCTTAAATACACAGACCAACCAATCAGGGCTCAGCCCTTCAACTTACACACAGGCCAACATACAAAATGAGTTTATAATGATGAGAGAAAAATATAATATAAGATTAAGTTCAAAGGACTATTTTATTCATAAAATCATAATATGTTGTACAATATAACACATTTGATACAAACAACCAGATGTGCACACCTTGTGGATAATACTATTAATAGCTGATGCCAATTATCATATTAAAATTATACATAAAACATTAATAATATATTATAGTTCGTTGTGTCTTTGTACACAAAGTTACACTCGTTTCAGATGTTAATAACAAGGTAATCCTGATCCTGCCATCTTATTATCTGATTCAAAAGCACCAAGCAGAGTCTACAAGCATAGTTGTCTAAGAAGTTGCTTACCACTCAACTCAAAGTTTACTGTAGGTTCTAATGTTATTTGAGTCTGCTGTGTCTATCCATTATTCACCTGTTTACAGTGGGATAGATGTACAGAATACAGGGATCTCCGTGAAATCGAGCAACTACTAAAGTTTCTTATACAATAGTTTTCTCATCTCACATCAAAGCTAGTCAGACCTATAGAGCACACCGCGTCTACATGCTAATCACCGTTCTCAGTACCACTGCTACACATGAAACAGGCTTCACCAGAAAACCAAGCCACATGCACAAGAATTGACTCCAATTACATTGGAGTTAAACAGTCTTGGTAGACTGAAGAAATTGTAGTGTTAATGACAGTGAAGGAGTTTTATGGGAAGGTGATGATTCTGGCGGTAGGGAAGTTGATAAGCTCTGTTTTTGGACATGTTGAGCTTTAGGTAGAATTGGGACATCCATGTGAAGATAACAGAAAGACATTTGGTTATGCAACATAGTACAGAAGGGAAGACATCAGGGGAACAGATATAGATTTGTGTGTTGTCAGTGTAGAAGTGGTACTGGAGGCCAAATTAGCAAATTAGTTCCCTAAGAGAAGAGGTGTACAGTGGAAAAAGTAAAGAGCCAAGAACAGAGCCTTGTGGCACCCCAACATATAGTGGGAGTGGAGGGGAAGGTGTGCCAATGGTAGAAACACTAAAGAAGCGGTTCAATAAGTAGGAAGTGAACCAGGAAAGACCTGTGTCACGAAGGCCAATGGAGTGAAGGGTGTGTAGGAGAAAAGGATGAACAACTGTGCCAAAACTAGCATAGAGGTCCAGAAGTATGAGTATGGAAGATGACCCTTATACTTAGCTGTAAGTAGATCATTGATCACTTTTGTGAGAGCATTTCAGTGGAATGATTGGTGGTGGAAGCCTGATAGCAACGATTTGAGAATTGAGTGAGAAGAGAGAAAGTAAATACAGGTGGTTGTACACTACACTTAAAACATTTATCTATTTTTATACTTTTGACAGCCGCCGGACGTCCGGCTCTATAGACAGACAGTGTAACAGTGATGTGTTTACTAATCACGCAGCTAGGATGCAGCGTGTTGTATCTAGCGATTTTTAATGCAAACTCAGGAGAGTTTGCTTAATCGCAGCTTCATACATTTGAAACTTGTATAGCTAGAGGGGCAAACAGTCATGACATTGATCTCTATTGGTTTTTGAAATAGTGATTTTGACAAACACATCTCTGGCGATTTTACATTACATCTCAGGTTCATACATCAGCAAGTTTCAACTCTCCCGAGAAAATCGTTGGATTTTAAAATCGCAGCTTTATACATTTACCCCCTACTAGCCATAAGAATCATCAATATCTACAATCAGCCTGGTGACAAGCATTCATTGTTATTCTGATGTGAAAGAATTTGTTCAAGCTTGTCACATTGGGGCAGAATAAAAATCCCTCTGTCAAATTACCTGCAAGACTATTACTTCATCTGTCAATGCCTTGGATGCACATTTCAATGGACTTCATTACAGACTTACCATCATCTAAAGGACATTCATTCAGCTGGGCTGCGATGGACTGATTCTCTAATGTCACATTATTTTTCCTTGAAAGGCATTCACAATGTTTTGTTATTTTTACTTACTGATCTTTTTATTAAACAGACTTTTTGCAGTCACAGCATGTTTGTTGAAAATGTGCCTGATTGTGTAGTCATTTTGTATCAAAATTCTGGAAGGTATTCTATCATAAATTGGGCATTAAAATATGTTTCTCTTCTGACTATCACTCTCTCCAATAGACAAACAGAAAAACATACTCTGGAACTGTATATTTCAAATTATATTTCTAGTCATTGTGAAGGGTGCCCCTAGTGGCCTATGCTGCAATCACATGCAGTACTTTATGCCCCGACTAGCTGGTTGGTACAGCAATCCAATATCAGATGACCCTCTTCCCGCAGAATAAACATTTTTTAACATAAGTTCCCATGTGGATAGATTCTAGTACAGTGGTGTGGTGCAGTGCAAATTAAATACAGCTCTTCGGTTGCAAATGGTATACAATTTAAACCATCCCTTCATCAAACTGCACTCCCAAATGGCCACCCTGTACCTCAAAGTATGGGGGTCTTTCCAAGGGGGCCACTTGATGGAGTACCTGTAGGAAGGGGCTCTCAGACTCACTGCCTTTGTCCCTGTAATGCCAACCTATGTGTGGTGTAAAGGTGTTTCTGGGGTACCCCTGAAAGTGGGAAATCCCCTGCTGGTACTTTGCTGTGTCTCCTCACACAGTCTCTCATTACGGGCAGTTTCACATACTGGCCCACGCCCAAACTGTGGGGAAACACCCCTCTGATGTCTGCTGACAGCTAGCCACTGGGCACCCCCTTTTTTGGATTGTTAACATGCCCCCACAGGGCCCACCATGCACCCCCCATTACTTCTACTACCACTCCAGGGGCTCTTTAGGATTGGTGCCTTGCACCCTTAGCTGCACATAGACCTCTGCTGGGGAACTGGGACCACCCTTCTCCTCCTGGGTCCCAGCTTAAAATAGCGACTCTCCTCAATCCACGGAGAACAGAGTCTTTATAGAATCTGGTCCCCCATGTGAGGCTCACAAAGCTCCGCCAACTGTTGGCTCCATGCTGTAATGAGGCATTAGCATTGCACTGACTTCCCCCCAGTGACGCTATCTGCCGTCACTTGGCGGGGGAAGGGGGAGGGGGCTAATCCCTGTAATGCTATATGCGTTAGTTATATCATCATAACAATTTGGTGGATCTTCTTCCATGGTTAGAATTTGTTACTAATAATCATTTGCAAATGTTCCTGCTGTTGATGATTCTAAGACTGCTGATTTCCTTTAACTTTTTTCGGAATCATAACCTAACCAGTCCTTGCTCTTACAACTAAAGCATTTAGTGACATATGTACAATATAGAGAGGTTTCTTGTGTCCAATTTACAATATAAAGAGCATTCTAATGACTTCTATAACAATAAAGAAAGTATCTTGGGGACGATATGCGCTACAAAACTTTATAGTGACCATTAGACAATATAGATAGCAAAAGTTTAATGAATACCAAATGCACCAGCATGCATACATACAGAACAGTAACATTGCAAGGATTTTCAAACAGGATAGCATCACAGGTTTCTAGAGAATTGGAAACCACCCAGTCAGATCAGAGTGCCAGTCAGCCTATCTATGCAAACTGGGAAATGTGTGGCTGTCCAAATTAGTAGTTTGATGCTCTGGTCGAACAGCTGGATCCTATGGGGTGCATCTATTGTGGTCATAATAGACAGACTGTGGTCAGTAAGCTAACACCTTAGTTAAAAAGCGGTGACAAAATAGATATAAGAGAACTGGATATAGAAGCCAGCAACTTAACAGGCTTCCACTCTTGTGGGACAAAAGGTAGAAGGTGCAGTTGCAGTGGCCTACTTATCCACCAGACACTGGAGAATCAGAGGGAAATTGTCAGTTCACTGCTTTTTCTTGCTAATGGGAGCAATGGAATAATCTGAAATCCATGTGAGTTCATAGATAAATACTGTCAGTTGCCAACAGTGGAGGTCATTTATGAAGTGCCCAATCTATCAGCTTCACTGGGTAAAGCAAAACTGTAGCCCTTGATTTTCTCAAATACATCTAGTTATATAATGAGGCACATGGCTCTATGGAGCAAAATGGTGTTTGGGAAGCAGCAGAACTTTGCACATGCTGTGGGGAAGAGTCGGCCCCTAGCAAAGTTCAGAATAGATGCATCCATGAGCCTCATATTGTAGAGCGGTGGAGACACAATGGGCCTCATTCAGGCGCGGGCTGGCAGATTTCAGCCCGGGGGGTCGCACAGGCGGCCGCATCACATGACACGCGATGCGGCCATGTCATTGATGATGTGGCCGCATCGTGTGTCATGTGATGCGGCCGCCTGTGCGCTGACGCAGCCGCATCACGTGTCGTGTGATGCCGCTGCTGGTGATAATCAGGCAATATTGCATCCAGGGGGGGAGGCGGGCGGCCGGCAGCAGTGAGACTGAGCGGCCCGGGGGGCCGATGCCCCCCTGCCCCCTGGCCTAGCCCTCCCCTGGCCTCATTCATTAAGGAAAGGAAAGCAAAATGAGTAACTCTGAACCTTGGCAAAACCATGTTGTATTAGAGGTGGAGCTAAGTTTAAAATGTGATAGCAGATCTATAGTTGGGGAAGGGCATGCCCTATATGAACTTTAAATTTCAGTGTAAAAATAAAGCTATCAAGTATTTGTCTGCTACATGACAAAACAGACAGTATTTAACTTTTGTGCAAAATAATAAACTAATTTGCACCCCTAGCATTGTAACATGGTTTTATCCAGAAGAAATGTACTATTTTTTTTGCCTTACTTTCCATAATGAATCAGGATCAATATTTCATTTTACAGGACAAGATTATTGAAAATACATAGAAAGGTGGAGAGGGCACGTTTTTGTGGTGTTCCTTGCTGTGTAGAGAGGCAAACTGTTATTTCCAGTCAGCGCAAGGACTTGAACTTTGCACCAGCTGAGAGCTGACAATCTTATGGTCATGATGCACTTCAGTTGCAAAGTGCATTTTCAGGCACAATCCTAGCAATGTAGTAAAAAAAACTTCACACATACAAGATTGCCACATATAATAAAGACAGTCCCAATGTTATCTCAGTGTGAGCATTCATTTAAGCCAAAAATGCTAAACTGAACAGTATTTAAGGCGTAAACAAAAATTATATTGAACAAGGTGGATGGATGTTTATGTGCTTTTTAAACTTTTACACAGTGCACTACAGGAGACGATTCAGTCTCTCCAAGAATCTAGGTGCATTTCTAGGTTTTGGGTGCATTTCTTGAGAACAGATGATAGGTATTCACTTCGATGTGAGCCAGGCAGCACATCCAGCTGTAGCTGGTCAGAATCAAGGGGTATGGGGCACATTGGGTCCCTTGTAGTGGTCGAAGTGGAAATATAAAAGTGCTGATATGGAACTTTTACTTTGAAATGAACGGACCAGAAGGTTTAGGGATTTTTGTAGAGTAAAATTAATTTTAGATGCATTTTAACACTATATAGTATAATATAAAATATAGTAAATGATGTGAGGCTATCCACCCGATGTCCCTCACCTCTCCTGTGCCCAATTACCGTCCCTCCATCTCTCCATAATATTTCCATAATATTATAATAAAGCTTTCCAAAATATATCCCTTATATCTTCCATGTTACCCTTTATCTTTCTCTGATTGGATTCCTTTCGCTGTTCCTATGTGCCCCAATCTTCATTGCAAGTATCCCCCTTCCTACCTGCTCTCCCCTGTGCCTCACATCCTACTTCTCTCTCTCCTACCTTGCTCCTTGATACTCTCCATCTATCCCTGTTTCTACTCCTATTATTCCCTTTGACTAGTTAATTCACACTTTTGCCCCTCCATCAACACATTGTGTTCCCTCTTCCATCATATCACATGCATGTGCCTCCCTTGATATTACACGCATGTGCCCCCCATTCATATCACACACTGCTTAACTTTCTATGACCTTCATTCTTCTGTCTTCTCTTCCTCTTCTTCTTTGCTTCTGTGTTCTCTGCTTCCTGCTGCAGTATATCTGACTGTCGGGTGTGACGTCATTATGTCCCGACAGTCAGTGAGAATTAGCAGTGAACAGAGAGGAGGCAGGAGCCACCGCAGCACAAGTGGGGAATGCAGGTGGAGCGGAGCGCCTCTTATGTATGACACTCCCCTGCCTTGCCAACCCCCGCTTAACGCCGGATCTGAGTATGAACAAGTGGCCTGGAGAAGTGCTGGTATGTCAAACCGGCACATACCGCCCCATTTCGAGCACTGGTCCCTTGATATAAATAGAATAATGTTTGAATAAAGCAGATCTTTTGAACATTATTGTCTGTCAGGTGCATCCTTCATGGCATAGCCATCTATGAAGAGGCCTTTTATCTTTCTATCTGTAATGCATGGTGTTTAAAGATTATCTCTACTTTCTCAGGAATGTTGATATAACTCCACCAACCTAAGATGTTTGTGGGAACTCAATCCTGGCACCTGTAACCAGGCACACAGGACTGGAACCCACTATTAAGAAATCAGAATGTAAACACTCAGAAACTCAGAAGAAAACGAGCTGGAACTGGAAATAGGTAATCAGAACCATGACACGGAATGGCGAACTCAGGACTGTGAGACAGCTACAGACTTGGAACCCACACACAGATACACGGAACTGTAAATAAGCCCTAGAAACTCCAAACTAGATCCAGCAACATATCTGGTGATATCGGTAAAAACCACAGGTACTGCAGAATAAACACTGGATAGTGCAAAGTTCTTACTGAGGTAAGCACGCTTGATAAATGCAGAATATTTGCAGGAAGATGAACATCATGGAAGTGCAGAGTGATGAACTCTGGGTAATGCAGGATACTTGTAGAAGGATATGCACTTTGGAATTGCAGGTATTTGTAGAAAATGTGCACTTGAAAATGCAGGATACTTGCAAGGTGATGATTAGTTGGTAAGGTAGGTTATTCACAGAAAAGATGATCACTTTGTAAACGTAGGGTAATCAGGAACAATTGGAACTTGGAGCTAAAAACTATCCTCAGGAGAGAAGCGTTTTGTTCCTGCAATGAACAGATCTCAGCAGCATGTTTAAATATGGTGTTCCAATTAACTATTGGTTGAACAGTTCATGTAGTCACAACTGCTGAATCTGGTTGGTCTGGAATGATCACCTGACAGCATCCAAGATGGCTGCGCCCATGCAGCAGAACAAACAGTATGTGTTTGTTTTCAAACGAAGATGTGATGGACAGGTATGCTGCAGGTAACCAGGAGGGGCATGGATAACCATGATATGACAGTGGCGGACATGGTAAGTGTGATTAAGACTCTGATGTGTGACATTACTTACACAATAAAGTCATACTTGCCAACATTTCTTTTTCTTTTTCCGGGAGATGCCGGCTGGGACGTGGGCATGCAGGGGGCGGGGCGGCGAATTCGCGTCATTTTGGCCCCGCCCCCGTGAAGGAATGATGCAAATCGCGTCATTTTATAGCGGGGGCGGGGCTAAACGCCGCGATTCCGGGTGAATCGCGGCGTTTAAACTGAATTTTTCCCACTTCCTATCACGGAGATTGCCACACTCGTCCGGGAGACTCTCGCAAAATGCGGGAGTCTCCCGGACAATCCGGGAGAGTTGGCAAGTATGAATAAAGTTGGTGTATGTCTAACACCTAAGTGTGTGTGTGTCTGGGCAGGGGTTTCTATGTTTAAAGTTAAAAGTATGACGATTCCAAAGAAGTTCCAAAGATTACATATAAGACATAATGTATCGAGTTTTCTCACTTACATTATGTGCTGTAAGAGCTTTATGGCAATAAACATGAATGAGGAGCAGACCACTTATGACATTGCTATTATAATAGTACGATTTCAGAAGGTGATCACATCTTAATCATTATTTATTATAATTGTGATTAAAGAGAATATGTAATCATTGCTTTAGAACAAAATTCAAAGCAGAAAGTGTATGACTATCATAATTGCTGTACAATTACAAGAATAGTCATCGCCTTGCAGATGATTATATACAGATGCAGCCAGTGTTAATGTATGAAATAAACTATTCAATGGCACACCTGTGATGTCTTACATTATCCATTGCCCGTATACACTCATACATTTAGCTGTTGGGACAGTTATGATTTCTATGTTGGTGTTATGTAAGCTGACATAAGAAGGAAAAGAAATTTGGAGTGTGCAAAGGTTATATACTCATTGTACAGATGGAGTGTTTATAATTTGTTGTAGTGTTTCTGTTTTCAGATTATTCCAGATGTCTGTGCTGTTGCGCAGGTTGTAAACAAAGAAATTGCACAGAAGCTTTGATCTATCTACGTTCAAAACTTACACCTGAATTTAGAATTGAATGCAAATTTTACTTAAGGCCTCTTGTTCCTTGAGATGCAGATCATGGGCATTCAGTAAGTTCAATAGTACAGATGCATTCTATTTAGACTTGCATGCAACTATTGCTATTGCACATTCATAAGTCTTGGTGTAAAGATATATATTGAATAGGGATGAGCGGGCTCGGATTGCAGAAATCAGAACACCCCCTGGACAGTGCAGATCGGAGCCTAATCCGAGCACTGTTCTGGGATTCCCGCCGATCGCAAAACTCAAAATGAGGCAAAACCTCATAATCCCGCCGTCGGATCTCGCGAGATCCGGATTCATATTAGTCCCCGCTGCCCGCCGCCATCTTCACTCGGGCATTGATCAGGGAAGAGGGAGGGTGTGTTAGTGGTGTCCTCTGTCCTGCTCATTCCTGTGATTCTGTCCTGCTCAGTCCAGTGGTGGTGTCCTGTGCTCTGTCCTGCTCAGTCCAGTGGTGGTGCAGCCATAATTCCAGTGGTGCTGTCCTGTGTCCAGTACAGTGGTACTGCTATATAAGTTCACTGATCCTGCAGTATAAGTCCAGTGGTACTGCTATATAACAAAGTTCACTTATCATGCAGTATAAGTCCATTGGTACTGCTATATAAAAAAGTTCACTGATCCTGCAGTATAAGTCCATTGGTACTGCTATATAACAAAGTTCACTGATCCTGCAGTATAACTCCAGTGGTACTGCTAGTCTGATATATAACAAAGTTCACTGATCCTGCAGTATAAATCCATTGGTACTGCTATATAACAAAGTTCACTGATCCTGCAGTATAAGTCCAGTGGTACTGCTAGTCTGCTATATAACAAAGTTCACGGATCCTGCAGTATAAGTCCATTGGTACTGCTATATAACAAAGTTCACTGATCCTGCAGTATATGTCCATTGGTACTGCTATATAACAAAGTTCACTGATCCTGCAGTATAAGTCCAGTGGTACTGCTATATAACAAAGTTCACTGATCCTGCAGTATATGTCCATTGGTACTGCTATATAACAAAGTTCACTGATCCTGCAGTATAAGTCCAGTGGTACTGCTAGTCTGCTCTATAACAAAGTTCACTGATCCTGCAGTATAAGTCCATTGGTACTGCTATATAACAAAATTCACTGATCCTGCAGTATAAGTCCATTGGTACTGCTATATAACAAAGTTCACTGATCCTGCAGTATAAGTCCAGTGGTACTGCTATATAACAAAGTTCACTGATCCTGCAGTATAAGTCCAGTGGTACTGCTATCTAACTCCAGTCCAGTGGTACTGTCCTGTGCCGCATATAATTTTTAAAGCCTTTGCCGGGTGTGTGGGGTTTAGGTGTACGCTCTCTTGTGCTGCATATAATGGAGTACAAAAATTTGGAGGATAAAGTAGGGAAAGATCAAGAACCACTTCCTCCTAATGCTGAAGCTGCTGCCACTAGTCATGACATAGACGATGAAATGCCATCAACGTCGTCTGCCAAGGCCGATGCCCAATGTCATAGTAGAGGGCATGTAAAATCCAAAAACCCAAAGTTCACTAAAATTAGCAAAAAAAGGAAATTAAAATCATCTGAGGAGAAACGTAAACTTGCCAATATGCCATTTACAACACGGAGTGGCAAGGAACTGCTTAGGCCCTGGCCCGTGTTCATGACTAGTGGTTCAGCTTCACCCAAAGATCTAAGCCCTCCTCCTCCCCCCCTCTAGAAAATTTAAGAGAGTTAAGCTGTCATCAACAACACAGCAAACAACTCTGCCTTCTAAAGACATGGCATCACAAATCCCCAAGGCGAGTCCAAGGGTGTTGGTGGTTGCGAAGCCTGACCTTCCCATCACTGTACGGGAAGAAGTGGCTCCTTCCACTATTTGCAGCACGCCCTCTGCATATGCTGGAAGGATCACCCACAGTGCAGGTACAGATGTGGATAATGAAGGTGTCAATGTTGTACAACAGGAGTAGGATATTGATGTAGCTGGCGCTGAGGAGGAACTTGACGAGGAGGATGCTGATGTGTTTTTCTTAAATGAGGCACCAGGGGAGGAAAACAGTTGTTGTCTGTGGGATGAAAAAGCCCATCGTCATGCCTGGCCAGAAGACCAATAAATCCACCTCTTCGGTCTGGAATTATTTCTATCCCAATCCGGACAACAAATGTATTGCCATATGTACCTTATGTAAAGCTGCAATAATATACGTCACCTGAAGAACCTTCATAAATCTGTGTTTAGTTCAGGAACTGTGGCTAGGACCATCAGCAGTCCAGGGACACCTAAATCCCTTGGTGACGTTGTTTCCACACCAGCAACACCCTCCTCGTCAATTTCCTCCTCGATCTGGATGGGAGATAGTCTTGCAGGTCATGTCACCGGCATGACTGAGTCCTCTTCAATCCGGGATTCTTCCGGGGGATCCTGCAGCAGTACGCCTACTACTGCCGCTGCTGCTGTTGCTGCTGGGAGTCAGTCATCTTCCCAGAGGGGAAGTCGTAAGACCACTACATCTTTCACTAAGCAATTGACCGTACAACAGTCGTTTGCCATGAGCACGAAGTACGACAGCAGTCATCCTATAGCAAAGCGGATAACTGCAGCCTTGACAGCTATGTTGGTGTTAGACGTGCGTCTGGTGTCCGCCATCAGTGGAGTGGGATTTAGAAGGTTGATGGAGGTATTGTGTCCCCGGTAACAAATCCCGTCTAGATTCCACTTCACTAGGCAGGCGATACCCGTGATGTACAGAGAAGTACGAAAAAGTGTCCTCAGTGCTCTGAAAAATGTGGTTGTACCCACTGTCAACTTAACCACGGACATGTGGACAAGTGGTTCAGGTCAAACAAAGGACTACATGACTGTGACAGCCCACTGGGTAGATGCATCGCCTTCCGCAGCAACAGCAGCAGCAGCATCAGTAGCAGCATCTCCGAAACGCCTGCTCGTTCCAAGCCAGGCAACGTTGTGTATCACCGGTTTCAGTAAGAGGCACAATGCTAACAACCTCTTAGAGAAACTGAGGGAAATCATCTTGCAGTGGCTTACCCCACTTACACTCTCCTGGGGATTTGTGGTGTCGGACAACGCCAGTAACATTGTGCGTGCATTACATATGGGCAATTTCCAGCACGTGCCATGTTTTGCCCACACAAAAAATTTGGTGGTGCTGCATTATCTGAAAAGTGACAGGGGTGTGCAGGACATGCTTGCGGTGGCCCGCAAAATTGCGGGACACTTTCGCCATTCTGCCACTGCCTACTGAAGACTGGAGCACCATCAAAAAAGCCTGAACCTGCCCTGCCATCACCTCAAACAAGAGGTTGTGACGCGCTGGAACTCCACCCTCTATATGCTGCAGAGGATGGAGGAGCAGCAAAAGGCCATTCAAGCCTACACAGCCACCTACGACATAGGCAAAGGAGTGGGGATGCGCCTGAGTCAAGCGCAGTGGAGACTGATTTCCATGTTGTGCAAGGTTCTTCAGCCGTTTGAACTTGCCACACGAGATGTCAGTTCCGACACTGCCAGCTTGAGTCAGGTGATTCCCCTGATCAGGCTGTTGCAGAAGCAGCTGGAGAAAGTGAGGGAGGAACTGGTAAAGCATTGCGATTCCACAAAGCATTTAGCTCTTGTGGATGAAGCCCTTCGTACGCTTTGCCAGGATCCGAGGGTGGTCAGTCTTTTATAGTCAGAGGAATACATTCTGGCCATCGTGCTCGATCCTCGGTTCAAAGCGTATGTTGTGTCTCTGTTTCCAGCGGACACAAGTCTGCAGCGGTGCAAAGACCTGCTGATCAGGAGATTGTCCTCTGAAGAGGACCGTGACATGCCAACAGCTCCTCCTTCATTTTCTTCCACACCTGTGGCTGCGAGGAAACAGCTGAGATTTCCTAAACGACCCGCTGGCGGGGATGCAGAGAACATCTGGTCTGGACTGAAGGACCTGCCAACGATTGCTGACATGTCTACTGTCGCTGCATTGGATTCTGTCACCATTGAAAAAATGGTGGAGTATTACTTTGCTGACAGCATCCAAGTAGACATGTCAGACAGTCCTTACTTGTACTGGCAGGAAAAAAAAGCAGTTTGGAAGCCCCTGTATAAACTGGCTCTATTTTACCTGAGTTGTCCCCCCTCCAGTGTGTACTCCGAAAGAGTTTTTAGTGCAGCGGGGAACCTGGTCAGTGAGCGGCGAAGGAGGTTGCTTCCGCAAAATGTTGAGAAGATGATGTTCATCAAAATGAATTAGCAATTCTTCAATGAAGACTAGCAATGGCCTCCAGAGACTACAGAGGGACCTGTGATTGTGGAGTCCAGCGGGGACGAATTGATAATGTGTGAGGATGAGGAAGTACACACTGAAGGGGGCGAGGAATCAGAGGATGAGGATGAGGACGACATCTTGCCTCAGTAGAGCCAGTTTACTTTGTACAGTGAGAGATGAATAGTTTTTTTTGAGTGGGGGCCCAAACAAACCAATCATTTCAGCCACAGTATTTTGGTAGGCCCTGTCGCTGAAATGATTGGTTTGTTAAAGTGTGCATGTCCTTTTTACGCAACATAAGGGTGGGTGGGAGTTCCCAAGGACAATTCCATCTTGCACCTCTTTTTTTTCTTTGCCAGCTCGTTTTGTGGGGGTCCAAACAAATCAATCATTTCTGCCAGAGTTTTGTAGGCCCTGTCGCTGAAATGATTGGTTTGTTAAAGTGTGCATGTCCTATTTCAGCAATATAAGGGTGGGTGGGAGGGCCCAAGGACAATTCCATCTTGCACCTCTTTTTTTGGCATTATGTGCTCTTTGGGGCCTAGCTTTTCAAACTGCCATCCTGTCTGCCACTGCAGTGCCACTCCTAGATGGGCCACGTGTTTGTGCCGCCGACTTGTGTCGCTTAGCTTAGTCATCCAGCTACCTCGGTGCAACCTTTTGGCCTAAAAACAATATTGTGAGGTGTGAGGTGTTCAGAATAGACTGGAAATGAGTGGAAATTAATGTTATTGAGGGTAATAATAGCGTAGGAGTGAAAACAAACCAAAAAACAGCATTTTAGTCATTTTTATGCTTTTTTTAAAAAAAATCAGAACCCAAAACCCAAAACCCAAAACCTTGAGGGCGGTGTTTTGGCAAAACCCATTAGAACCCAAAACCCTAATGTAATCAGAACCCAAAACACGAAAAGTGGCCGGTGCACATCCCTAATATTGAAGAGCATAAATGTTTACTGTGTTAAAAAAAAACCTCAAAATAAATAACTAATAAACAACAACATAGCCCCTCTAAATGAATAACAAGCAATATGGCTATAACCTTGAACCGTTCCAACTTTAACAGGTGTGACATGACTTAATGGGCTTAATCTGTGACCCTGTCGTGGTGAACCGAGTGCTTTTACTTTTGCTTACCGTTAATCACCTGCCATTATTGTACGAGTGCTACTTGGCCACCAGACACTCACTGACTGTGTCACCTGCCCACCACCATGTTTCCCACAGTTATAGGAGTAGAGTTACTGCCACCACCAGACATCACTAGCACCTGGAACTGTTTGGTTCTTAGTGATGTATCTACTGCAATACCTCTTTGTATGGTACTTTGGCTGGGTCCTCCTGACTGCTTTTTCAGATCATCACTACAGAGTTCCAGGCAAAATATTGAGTCCAGATACTTGGCTCAACACAAGACAGCTAGGCGTACAGTAAAGTATTTAGATCACTGAAATACAGCAAGTATAATTGTCTCACATGAACAGAGCAAGATCTTTAGCAGTATTAATATTTATTTGCTTAGCAATTAGCTCCTACAAAAACTGTTACATACAACATACACTTAAAGGTAGTAGATTTTATACACTTACATATGTTTTTTTGCTCTTCATATGCAGTTTTGAAAACACATTTTGGCAAGGGATAATCCGCCTCCTGTCTCTTTAACCAGTCCCAGTTGCTTCCTTTATCTCTCACATAAATCAGTCTGGACCATGCATTTAATTTACATTAAACCTGCTGTATATCGTGGGGGCGGGCTCAGTCCCTTTCACCTCCTGGCTCTACTAAGTCTGGGCTGGGAGGTTTTATGTTTAAATTTCTAACTCAAGCTACTTCCAGAACTTTGGTCCCCATGGTCTGGTACCCCGTCCAAGCCAAAATGGCCCCAGCTGGGAAAGGCACACATTTTGAGGCAGCAGTCCCGCAGCTGCCAAAACCAGAGTTCCCTGAACCTGGATTTGGTGCTTTGCTCTTTGGGACCCACAGGGGACAGCATGCTATTATAATCAATAGGAATATTTATGGGGCTTTCGGAGAAGGGCTTAGATATGCCTGGCCCCTAAGGATCACACTTAAGATTAATTATATACATGGAACATTCTTCAGAAAATATAAAGCACAATTTAACAATGCCCACAACACGTGCAGCATGTGGTCACAATAGGATCCCTCTGTCATCCTTTCCTCTGGGAATGCTGCAAAAGAAATGAGCGAGTGGGCTCTCCTTCATAGAACCAATTAGTCTGGTGCTGAAAATCACTGGACTTCTTCTTGACGTACCTGCATGGCCAACAATAACAGTAAAAAGTAAGGACCACTGTAGTGGCAAATTAGCCACCCAAGTGGTACCAGATATTGTAGAACTATATGTCAGACTAACAGATGCAGTGTCACGACTCCAACAGGAGTAGTTCTTGTCATTTAATTATGTGTGGCAAGAGCCCGCTACTGCAGAAGCACACGCGTACAACTTCTTCCTTTTTATGGTTCTTTATTGTCAGGATGGTAATAATGTTTTGACACCGTATACTTGCACAGCAATTATGGAGACCATCAACGCTTACTATACATAGTCCAGCTCTCTGTCCCAATCAGCCAGCTAGCCCAGCGTTGATCTCCCTGAACAATGAAACAAGCAGGGTTTTATACCTGACACTCCTCCCACAGGCCTAGCTTGATAGACAGGTGACACACCCACCTTTTCTTTAAAAGGAAACGCCCATCCCTGGCTCTGTTTAGACTATCAGACCCACCCTGTCTGTTTGCTGAGAGGAAGCCGCTTTTAAATCATGTAAGTAAACCAATTTTAAACTACACATATGTTTTTACCAGGTTTAATCTCCACCTAGGTACATAACTGTGCCAATGTTTTACTCTACTTCCCTGCTTTCTCTGCATATTGCCAGCTAAATGCCTCCTTTTGTTACATATGGTTTCAATTTTTTTCCAGATGGACTGCATTTGGTGTTTAATAAGGTAGTAAAATAGGGAGTATGGGGTATTTTTATTTCAATAAAATGTTACTTAACCCTGTATGTGTTTATTTATTTTCTATTTCATATATAATAGTCATTGGCAGTCATTGGCATGCTAGTGCTTATAGTTCATATGAGACGGGCTCAGCCTGTCCTAGCCTGGTGCTGATTTCTGCTTTAGCATGAAGGCATCACACTCGTAGTTCTATAGCATTAGAGGTAATCAGCCTCAGGCTATAGCTCTGATGCTGGATATTCATCTATAGATTTTTTTTTTTTGGGGGGGGGGGCGACTGTTATTTATTGTTATTATTTTATGGTGTAAATAATGATGACTGGCATATCTTTGCTTTGGCTGTAGCTTACACTCTAGCTAAAGCTGTACACCGTGCTTTAACTTGCAATGCGCAACTCAATATACAGACCTTAAAAATACAAGTGTTCAAATAAAATCTTGTAGAAGGAACAGTGAGATGAAGGTGGAGAAGTATGATGAAAGGGGCACAGTGTAATGATGGGGAGCAGTGTGCTGAAGGGGGATCAGTGTCATGAAGGGGGCCCAGTGTGATGATGGGGGCACAGTGTGATGAAGGCGAGGACCAGTGCGATGAAGGAGAGAAACAGTGTGATACCTATACAGTGTATGTATCTGTCTATATATATATATATATATATATATATATACATACATACATACATACATAGATAGATAGTGATTTTGACACAGAAGATGAAATACACAAACAACCTCGTGCTTGAAAAAAACAGTGATTTTTACTGTTCACATCACAAATAACACAGCAGACTCTTGTTTTTTGCCAGGATGATATCCAGGTGACCCTCGCTCTGACTAGACACAGTTCACCTGCTGAGTTATCAGCCAACTAGCGTGTGTTGGTTGCTCTGCACAATAGAACATTGTAGGCTTAAATACAATAAACCCATCCCTTTAGTCTAATTACCTCATTAGACCCATGGGGTGCACCTGTGCATGTTAATTTAACCCTGTCTTCAGCCTGTACCTGCATCTCCCCTGTCCCTATGCAGGAGAGGTGTGGCAAATAACCCTCTTTGTCACTATATATAGATATATATCTCTCTCTATATATCTAATATAATAAATTGCATTGTATTATTTTGGTTATATCCTGGAGAGGCCCTGGTACTTCTTTGCTTCTCTTTTGGGAGGGAGGAGTGCACCAAACATTCTCCCACAGGATCCTGCTAGACCTCAGGCCGGTCCTGACAAAAGATATTATAGGAATTTACTCCAATGATTACATGGCCAAGCCCCTATTTGGATGTTGTGCTCTGCTACTCTATTGTGAACGAAATACCCTAAATTAGTAATTGCTCACATCTTATACAAAGATCACATTGCCCAAAAATCGTTCTTATATAACGTAATGCTATACTGACTGGCTGGCCTGACAGTTCTATTATAACATTTATTATGCGCAGATCAGTTTTAAAACCTTGAGAAAAGAAAGACAAATTCTAGAATCATTACAGGTCAATTAAATGAATAGTATGCTCAATACCTGGCTAGAGTCACGATTTCCCAAGAAAGCGGACAAGGAGAAAAATTATAGCTCAACACTACCTTGTTAATTGCATACCTACCAATCTGACCCAATTTCACTGCAGGGCAATGATCTTCTACCAGATCTGGGTTGATTTAAATTACTGATATTAATCACCTTTAACATCAATAATTTATTCAGCATAACCTATTGTGGTATAGAATAAATTGCAACATTCATTTGCATAAAATTTTACATGAATGGATATATTTTCTGATAACATCCATCTTGGCATACATTGCACTTGCAAATAATACATTAACAAAATACAGCTATTATGTAATTTAAATGTCTGTTTTTTAAATGTCATATCCCGTGATTGATAATAGAATGGCGTCATAGGAGCTTATGCCATACTAATGGTCTGTGGGGACACATACCCTAGGTTGGAGAGTTAGTTGGCTGGTTAACACTATTAACCAACAGAATACACAAGATGCTTTAGTTCCAGAATGTTGCAGCATTTAGAATTAACAGCTTCAGTATGCAGTTATTGGGACACAGCACTTGCCTATCATGCTCCAGGCAAGATACACAACCTATGCCCCAATAAGACAATCCACCCCAAGATGCTTACTACATCTCTAGATGTAAGCTTGAGATACCAGCTGACACTGAGTTTAGAAAAGTAGCAGTCATTTGCACTTTCACTACAATAGAACTTGGTAGGTCACATCTGTTAGATTTGTCTGCTGTTGCAAATATGTTTTAACTATCTGCAAAGCAGTTAATCTTTAGACCTCATACCTAATGGCGTAAAAACACATGCTTTTACAAACATTTTTAGAGTGGTTTCAATTATCCCATACAAGCATTTTGCGGAGGTGTTTGACGTGCAATGTGACTGGCATTTAATACAAGGCCAGTGAGTAGGGTCCTATATTGCAGCAGATAAGCATGCAAGTTAAATGTTGATTTTCAACCTTAATGCAGCAGAAAATGTAATAACAAACCTGGCAAATCATTACATTATCATATAATTAGGATTATAAATCACCCTTTTATTCTTTCCTGGCAGTAAAGGTAATTTACTAATGTGGGCGCTTAGTGCTTTTCACAAACATGTCTAATTAGCCACTTTGTGCTTAACAAGGATCACACCCAAATCTGGTTTATGGAACTTCCCCTTATAAACTGTCTGTGTGACCTTTGTGAGTTTTGTATTACAGTTCATTGGTAGAAATGCACCTAGAAATGTGTTTTCCCAGGGAGAGGGAGATTGCAACAGTGTGAGAGATTTTGCAGTTGGCGTGGAGCTAGGCGTGGCGAATTGCATCATTTTGGTCCACACCTAGCTCTCCTCCATCCTTACAGTTCACCTCCACTCCGTCAATTAGGGTAAGTATGAAAAAATTGTATATAGTTCATGAACATTCATAAGTCAATTTATGTGTTGAAGAAAGTCAATATGTGACATATATTTGGAGACCACAAGATAAAGTAATAAAACACACTGAGCTCCAATGCAAGAAAGCTAATTGTGTTAACTTGCATGTTGTTTGGGTGTGTTGTAAGCTGTAGATGAGCTGCATATACTCAGCATTGTTTAATGTGATAAGTTAGAGACATCACAGTAGGTAGTGTGTTGCTCAAAGGTTAAACTGTTAATTTGCATTCAATTGCAATACTGCAATTGTTAGTTTAAGGTAAGGTACATACCGGCCCGATGATTGCACAAAAAATCTCTGATCAGCCGACATCCGACTGTTTGGTCAGATATCGTGTGAGTGTGTATAGTGACACAATGATCTAAAGTCATTCCAAAGTGCCGATCATTATTTCATTTGGTTGGTCACACTGTTTAATATTTTCTGACCAATCACCGACCAATCATGTAGTGTGTATGCACTCATGCTCACGATCCCCATAGAGTTTACAGAGTCGTGTTCTTTTCAGCCGATGGTAGCGATGACTGTCCCGGTGAACAAATGTAGAGAGGGCTGTAGGAGGAATAATTCATTTGTTCGTTCTGACACAGGGGGCTAGATTTACTAAACTGCGGGTTTGAAAAAGTGGAGATGCTGCCTATAGGAACCAATCAGATTCTAGCTGTCATTTGTTTAGTACATTCTACAAAATGAGAGCTAGAATTTGATTGCTTGCTATAGGGAACATCGCCACTTTTTCAAACCCGCAGTTTAGTAAATATACCCCAGAATGTTTTGTTTCAAAGTAACAGAAGCTAACGAAATTCATTAGAACATGTGGATAGCTATAACAAGATGTTTTAATCACTGTGACAATTGACAAGAATGAATGAATGTTGTGCTGTTCTCTGAAGACTAGAGGACCAGATGAAGGACTAGATAAAGAGCACAGATGTGAAAGTAAATCATGTCAGTGTGTGTGCATGAATCGCCAGACTGATCAGACCTTCAGTCGTAGGTACAATCATTTGCGATAACACGTTGGTCGGAAAATTCTTCAGTGTGTACATAGATTTAGTGTGTGCACACATTTAAAGACATGTACCCTGCTTAAGCAAAAGGATATGCTGGTACATTTTGTACTGAAACTTATATATATATATATATATATGTATATATATATATATATATATATATATATATATATATGTATATGTATATATATATATATATATATATATATAATATTGTCATGCAAAATACAAAAAAGTAATTGCTGCTCAACTTTGCTGTGCCCCATAAACATGCTGGGGTGGCTTTTTCACCATTTTGTGGCCCTGGACATTCCATAATAATCCATGTGTCAAGACGACTGTTATATATTTATATACACAACAATCCCAGAGTGTGTTAACCAGATCAGTGCCATGGTGAGATGTCACAGAAGGAACACATGATTTGTAATAGATCACAAATGTTGTTTGGTGTTAAGTTGTGATTTGACTAAAGTTGCAGAAATTTATGGAGTAGTCACAAAAATGTCAAGGACACAAGCACCCTAAGTCCTTGACAGACATGGTGATTGCCGGATGGTACTACTAGAAGATTACCTGACCATAGGCGATGGAGAAGAATGCCTGCCAGCTCAAACGAGACCTCAGAGAGTAGTTTGATTGTCAGAGTGAACTTTTTCTAGCAGTTATGAGCAAACTGGTAGAACAGCTGGGAAAAACACAGCATGAATGTAGGT